>NW_024885485.1:0-9331 GCF_019232065.1 Centrocercus urophasianus
TCATCTGGAGCCATTTTTGGGGGGGCTGTCCATCTGCAAGGCAGAGGGGAAGGAATGAAAGGAGCAGCCTCCTGCCCTGCTGCCCTGTGCTGCCCTCCCCTGCACAGCCCTGCTCACCGGGTTGCTGTCCCCAGGGCTGTGAGGAAAGGCCACTGCAGTCAGCAGGTCCGGTGCCAGCACCTGGAGTGGGGTCAGGACTCAGCACAGCAGCCCCCAACATTGGGGCAGGGCAAGGGAAAGCACGGGGAGCTGGCAGGGTCCCGCAGGAGCGAGGCGGGCTGCAGTTTGGGAGCGACTTCTCTGTGGTGGGGGTGAGCACAGGAGCGTCTCGCCGGCCTGCTGTGTCCCTGTCCCCGTGTGTGGCTGTGAGGCAGAGGAGGAGCGGCCCCATCCATCGCCATGGGCTGCTCCTGCCCGCCACAGCCCTGGCTCCCTCGGTCCTGGGCGGCGCTCTGGGGCTGGCACTGCCCTTGTGCTCAGCATTCCGGGCTGCTGTGACACCAAGCTGGCTCTGGAACGCAGCCCCCCCAGCGTGGTGCTCTTGTGACATGGCTGTGCCGGCTGCAGGGGGCTTCCTGGAGCTGCTGGCTGCCCCTGGCAACGTGGCCGTGCCATAGCAGGGCTGGTGCTGCCTGGCCTGGGGCTGCTGCCTTGCGCCGTCCGTCTAATAAATGATGCGTTGTTCATCGCTGAGTGTCTGATGGTGCTTTGGCCGTGGCAGCATGAGCGTCACTGCGCGGTGTGTGAGAAGAGGAAGGCCATCTTTGGCATCCAGCTTTGCCATGTAATCGGGGGGCTTGGATTGCAAGCAGCCAGGGAGGGGATCCTCAGTGCATCCCGCTTTGAGGCTGGTGATGGGAATGGATGGTGTGGGCCTGAGCTGGCTGCCAGGGCAGTAAGAGAGCAGCAAAGGTGCAGGATAAGAGAAGTGCAGTAGGGAAATGTGCCTCCGTGGGAGCCCAACTCAAATGCCTGCACACGAATGCACAGAGCATGGGGAAGGAGCCACAAGTGTGTCAGGTGTGTGTGTGCCTACAGGGCTGTGATGTCACTGGCATCACTGGGATGTGGTGGGATGGCTGTCATGAGTGGAGTGCAGGAATGGAGCAGGCTGCTGGCGGACCTTATGGCGGCCTTCCAGGACCTGAAGGGGACCTACAGAAAAGCTGGGGAGTGATGTTTTGTGAGGGCTTGTAGGGACAGGTCTAGGGGAAATGGCTTTAGGCTGGATGGGCTGTGAGCAACCTGGGCTATGGGAGGTGTCCCTGCCTAAGGCAGAGGGTTGGGACTGGATGATCTCCAAGGTCTCTGCCAACCCAAACTGTTCCTTCGTTCCATTATTTTATGCTTTCTCCAAGACTTTGGGTCTTTATTATTAGAATGTAAGCTCCCATCACATCTGTAAATGGAATTGACATTCACCATAATGCACTTGCTGTGCTGTGCAGAGAACAAACGACTCACTGCACCCTGAGCCATCGATCAGCATCCCTGTACTGCTGAATTGAACCATTCCCCTCCTTATTTCTGAGCGCTCTGTTCTTCCCATTGTGCTTTTTGAAGGTCCTGGGCAAACAGAGCAGAACAAATCAAGAAGTCTTTTCCTTGTTTAACGACAGCTTGAGTAATGATTACTCACGAAATATGAAATTCATCTTTTGGGCTTAATGTACTTATCATGAACTCGTGCAGGATTTGTTAGTGAAGGCTCTGAAATTACTGCAGCCCAAACAACGTCCTTTATCTCCCAGATCTGATAAGAACTGACACTGCGTCATTGAGAATATATCCCAGCTTCGCCCTAATCTGTTGCTTTCAGGGCACTGAAGGACAGAAGTGCTTTCAGACAGCGCTGATAAAGGCTGTCATAACATTTTAATCCCTCTCACCTCGCTTTTCTAGTTAAAATGTCATTTGCTAAGGAGACCTGAAGCGGAGATGGTTCCAAGCTCTGCACACCATTATAACTTTTTCTGAGCAAACTTTGGGGGGAAAAAAATAAATCTGTTCCCCAGTTCAAATCGCTGTTGAAACCTTCTGGATGTTAGTGTGCTGTTAAGCAAAGCTTTTCCGCAATGGGAGGCTGGATGTATCCAAATGGCACTCATATAGATAGATGCTTGCAAATATTTGCGGATAGATTTTCCATCAGACAACCCTGGAGAAAGCACAGGGACGTGGACAAAGAGGAGGAGGGCACATGTGAAGGGCATTGGTAGCACCAAGACAGCATCTGTACCTCCAGGGGTGGAGCAGAGAGAGAAGAGAAGCGCAGCAGAAATCCCACAGAGACCGAGGGGAAGAAGGCGAGGTGGAGAGGAACAGGCCATGGCACACACTGCTGTTGTGTCTTGTTGCTTTCAGAGGGCCTCCAGAGAAGCAGGTGAAGGAAAAAGGTCTTCCCTGTTTGCCCCCAGCTGGATGAGTACCCTGCTGTGCCTCCATATGGGTCTGGGATGGGGATGCTGGCGTTGGTCTGAGTGGAGGTGATGAGAAACGCCTGGATCACCAAGCCCAGCTTCTGAATACACACACAGGAGCTGTGCCAAGCTCCAGAGCAAGGAGATGCAGAAGCTCCACCTTCGATTCATAGAAGCCCAAATAAGCCAGAATTTGAGGCAAAATAGACCCCCCTTTCCAAAAAACTTTTCATCTTTGCCAGTCAAGAGGAAACCAAGGGAGACTATGCAGTCATGGCACTGAAGAACAATGTTGGTGTGCATGGTGGGTGTGGGTTGGGGTGGGACTTGGTGAGCTTAGAGGTTTTTTCTGACCTTTATGTTTCTGTGATTCTATGATGCTATGACTGAAGTATGATGGGGATGGGTTGACTATTGAACTTGATGATTTTGGGGGTCTCTTCCAACCTTAATGATTCTATAAGTGGGCATGGTGGGGATGGGTTGATCATCATTGGACTTGGTGATCTTAGAGGTCTTTTTCCAACCTTAATGATTCTACATAGAGGTGGGAAGAGCTTGATATTCCTGATCCTTTGCATTGCACGTAAATGATCCTGAACAGACCTTTGTCCTTCAGTGATGCTGAAGGCATCTTGGCACATGAGAGACGATGTGTTGCCCTGGGACCACGACTGCAAGGACAGGCAGGGACAGAGGAAATGAAAACTTCATTGTTTCCAGGAGAAAAGTTGCAGTTAACAGCTTAGCGTGCCAACACCATTCCCTGAAAACCCATCTGCAAAGTCACCAGGATTCCCCATATCCAAGGGAGGGTTTGCAGAAGACATTCTGGGAAGAAAGGAGGAGCAGCTGAAAAAAAGACCGGGGTCTACGGCAACTCAAGCACGGTGTCAGCTGCAGAGAGCAGCTCCCAACAAAGCCTGTTTCCCTCAGTGGTCTCCACCATTCCATCCCACTCCCTGGACCTGTCTGCAGGAGGCAGTGACTGGTGAGGCCCACAATCATTTCCAAGCTACAAGCATCTCCATTTGAGAAACGCGCAGTTGTGGCACTGAGGGTCGTGGTTGGTGGTCATGGTGGGGATGGGTTGGGGTTGGACTTGGTGAGCTTAGAGGTCTTTTCCAACCTTAATGATTCTGTGATTCTATGATTCTATAACTGGGACATGATGGGGATGGGCCGACCATTGGGCTTGATGATTTTGGAGGTCTATTTTCAACCTTAATGACTCTTTTGGGTGGGCATGGTAGGGATGGGTTGATCGTTGGACTTGGTGAGCTTAGAGGTATTTTCCAACCTTCATGATTCTGTGATTCTATGATTCTGAGCAGAGATGGGAAGAACAGGATATGATGACTCTGTGAGTGGGCATAGTGGTTATAGAGTTGGCATATAGAGCATAGAATTGGCAGCTGGACCCAATGATGTTCTTGGAGGTCTTTTCCTTCACGATTCTATGATTCTGTAATCTTTTCTCACTCCCTTATACCGATGCTGATGTCATTCAGCTTACCCATTAAATCTCCCACATGCAGGTCACCCCATGCCTCCATGTGTGCTAATTCCAATCTCTTTAGAGTCTAGATTTTTGCTGTACAAACACAGAGGTGCAGTGTCCCTTGAGTCACAGAGGTTCTAAATGTTTTAAAAATGCTCCCATGGGCTGTCACGTACCTGTGGGCACACAACAGCAGGGCCACCAAAACTGCTCCACAAGGGACATAGAAGAAGTTGTGATATACCAGAATGACCATGCAGCCCCTGTGGGGAAGGGGAAAGGGATGCACAATACGGAGCTGCCCTGCCTACCAAGAAATCATATTTATTTTTCTCCAGAAATGTGTAATAATCAAGATCATCAGGGAAACAGCTCCTTCTGCTTGTTTACGGACTGGGGAGTGCAAGCAATGGGAAACGCAGGGGAAGAGGATGTTCTCCCTCACATCCCCTTCCTTCCAGGGCCACGTCCCTCTGCAGGGTGCCCAGCCTCTGTCAATGGGAAAATTTTCGCTATTCTTCTGCTTTTCTCTTCCAGGAAGAGCAGCCAGCACGCGCTCCCCACGGCCTTTCCACCGGATCATGCAGCCTGTAAATATTCCAAGGAGCACAATAGCTCTGCAGGCAGTGGGATTAAACCCTTCCAGAGATAATGGCAGAGCTGTAATTAAGCACTGCTTGCAAACGGAGTGGTCAAGGCTTAAAGGACACAGCTCTGTACAGCACAGCAGATCCTGTGCACTTTCAGGCCCCACGGTGCTGGGGGCTGGGGAGCACACACTGGGGATGGTGTGTGCGTGCCCTGGAGGGTGATGGGGGGTTCTCACCCATCTCTGATCCCTCCTGACTCGTGCTTAGCTGCAATCTCAATTTAATAGCACCTTTTTAGCAAAAAGTCCCTATCCATTGCCTGAGTGTACTTGAATAATAGAAAAGGAGGGGCAAACTAAGAACATCTATGTATCAATAATAAATAGGGGAGGAAAAAGAATTGAATAAAAGCAAAGTCAAGAGTGAGCAGGCCAGGGGGGACGTGAAGGAGAAAGGGAAGCAGTCAGCTGTGGAGGAGGAGGCTCCAGCTCCTTGCTTTCATCTTCATCTTCATCTTTCCATCTCCTGCAGCACCTGCAGAATGCCCTCACATTGTCAAGAGGAATTTTTTTACTTGGTACAAGTGGTTTTAATTCCATCCATTAATAAGCTGCATATGCTGCTGGCCAGCCAAGCATGCCCATTCTGTCAAGCAGAGATCTCTGACTTGCAGGGAAGAAATTTAAGTGCTAGCATCATGTGGGCTTGCGGCTGCATCCCAGTGAGACTGCAGCCACTCCATCCCCAGCTTCCACCTGCACCAGCATCAAAGGATCAGGAAGAGATGAGAACTGCTAGGACACGGAGGGACGTGTGGTCAGGAGCTGGCACAGCTGCCCAGGGAGGTGGCAGAGTCACTGTCCTTGCAGGGGTTCAGTGATCATGGAGATGTGGCACTGAGGTCGTGGTGGGGATGAGTGGACTTGGAGACCTCAGAGGTGTTTTCCAACCTGAATGATTCTATCATTCTATGCACTGCAAACACGAGGCCCTTCCAATTCCATGTGTTGAAGAAAAATAATAACTGCAGCGCTATAGTGATGTATCAGAGTTACTGATAACATGACAACATTCTGGTGAGCCCAGGAGCTCTCAGAGGAGGAGACGCAATCAGTCTGGAGCTCCTGGGAGGGTTGGGAGGCTGATGAATATCCACAACTCCCAGTGAAGTTCAGTGATCAACAGCAGGATCCCTGCTCCACCAGGACCATGCAAGCACCATTTCTGCCACAAATGAGCTCCCCAGGCTCATCTGCTAGGAATAAAACTCAGGTTCCAGCCTCCTTGGTCTGCAGCCCCTTGGTGCCATGGGTCTGAGCACACTGAGCTGCAGACATCCATCCTCAGCATGGCTGGGGGAACCTCCTGCCCAACCAGCTGTTGTTCTGCCATGAGATGATTCCCTCCCCTCTGCTGGCATTTTCTGATGGTTATTTTTATGCTTTCTTGCACAGAACGCAAATCAAAATGCCAAAGTGCTGAGTCCAGCCCCTGAGATTACTGAGGGAGAGTATAAAAGTGCACATGTGTCCTGGGAAGGGGGAACTAGCCTTTCCCATTGCATAACTCAGCAGTCCAGAGGCCTTCAGTTTCCTTCCTCAAACTTCCACTGCAGCCAGCCCTAACTCTAAGTACAGGGAATCCCTGAGCTGCTGCAGCTGCATCGTCCTCAGAGCTGTGATTTATGCACATGAATGTGCAGGAAAATGTTTATCCTGCCGTCCTCTTCGGAATTAAGAGCTGTGCTGGGACAGGGGCACATGCACTGTGAGCTCACAGCCATGAGCGTGATGGAGAGAGAACCTGAGATTTCCTTTGCGTGGCTATGTGGCTGTGCAAGATTTCCTGCTGGAAAAGAACCAAAACAAACTGTACCTTCACAACAACAAAATCCTTGGTAGACTTTCTGCATTGTTTTCCTGCCCTCTTTTAGGCATCTCTTTCCCTTCCCTCTCCTCCTGGCACAGCAGCTGAGCGCTCTGTAGCTCATGCAGGGATGTTCACAGCCACCCTTATGTGTCTCATATCAGAGCTCAGCTCTGCTGCCTGAACCAGAGCTGGGAAATGGGAAAAACCCAAACCATCTGCACAGAGCACACAGCTGGGATATGGGACCTGGAGGAGCTGGTGGCTGGCAGCTGGAGCCAGGCAGGATGCCCAGGGGCTTCTCAAACTGCACTGGCAACCTCTGTTAGGTGATCAGATCGGTGTCATTTGTGCTCTGAGGTCCCAGTGGGATGGATGCAACCCTAAAGCAGCGTCAGACACTTCTCTGCAGCCTCTCAGCCCAGAGATTTACAATCTCTCTGCAGCACACTTTGACGTTCAGTCAACCAAACTAAACTGCACAGCAAACTGTTTAATCTGCAGTAAACCCCAGTGCCACGGCTCTCAGTGCTCAAGGCTGGGTCTCTGCTAGTAAATAACAGGGGTGAGAGGCAGAGCCCAAACTGTCAGCAGGGATGAACTCACTCCCTTCTCTGACCAGCGGGCTGCATCCAAGCTGCTCAGCTGGCTCAGCTCTGGCCCATGCTGTTCTCCAAGCTGCACAGCCCGGAAAAAATATAGAAGCGTGCCAGAAAGCAACTAGCAATGAAGAAATACAGACAGCAATGGGCTCAGCCCCAGCTAGTGGCTGGGGCAGGGAGATTTTAGCTTTGAGATGGCATATTTCACTTCCACGTTTGCTTTCCTTAAGGGGGAAGAAGCTTAGATCAAGAAAAAATATGCTGCTTTCATATCATGGAACCACAAAGCGTCTTCTGGTTTTCTAGGATGCAGGATCAGTTCCTTTGTGAATTGCCTTCTTCCCAAAAGTAAGCTGAAGTCTCCCTCTGAATCGAGCAAACCTGTTTTTTTGGTCAAAATAAACTCTTCAGCTGCACAGTGTGACCTCAGTTCTGGGAGACACTGGCAGCAGTGAGATCCATCTGAGACACAGCGTGGAAATATCTCTGTCAGAGCAACTAGCCAGGGGCCAGTCTATTGCTGGGAGCCCCAAATGATGGCTCACACCCCAACAGCCCTCATCCTTCTTGACAAGAACCCAGCTGAAATCTTACCTGCTTTCCTAAAGGAATTTCCCAACCTGTAGGATACATGCATGGCCTCCTCTCCTTTTGGGCACTTTTCCCATATCTGCCCCTGTTGGGTATCCAAGAATTCAGGGAAGGGAGTGTTTCTTGGCACATCCATTCACAACCCATCAGTGAAAGCTGGGGAGGAGGAGGAGGAGGGTTGGAGCGTGCACAGAGCAATGCTAAAGGCAGCCTGACTCTGCCAAGATGATTTGGCATGGCTGCCTGAGCCTGTTCCCAGCCCTGTACGAAACAGCATCCTCTCTTTATGGTTTCTATAATCATCCTTTCCTCCCTGTATGAAAGGGGGATGTGAAAACCCCCAGGAAAGTCATCCTTTTTGTACTTAAAATCTCCTCATTTATCCTGGGGAAGGTTTCCCAGCAAGATGCTGAGGATCAGTGCCTGTCAGTTTGCAAAATCCTTGCTTAAAGCTCTCAGCTGGTGCATCCATAGAGATAACAATTTGGGGCTGCTGGAGGAGGGGATCACAGAATCACAGAATCACCAAGGTTGGAAAAGACCTAAAAGCTCATCCAGTCCAACCGTTCACCTATTACCAATAGCTCCCACCAAACCATGTCCCTCAACACAGCATCCAGTCTTTTGCAGGATGCCACTCTTTGCAGTTCTCCTCTGTGATCCGATCTTCTGTGCTTAATTCCTCTCAGATTTCTTCAGAGGCTGAAATAATAGGTGAATTAACAATCCCAAAGCACGGAGTAAATCGTGACACAGATGACATCGGTAATTGAGAGTTCTTTAATTGGTGTGCTTGGTTAAAGCAAGCTGCTGGTTTTATGCATGGAAGGTGGGAACTCCAGGAACCCCAAAAAGAGGATAAGAAGGTGGTGGAACCAGGTGGGAAAAAAAAAAAAAAAAAAAAAAAGAAACAAAAAAGATGAAGAAGGAGAATGACAGGAGAAAATCTGTCCATAGATAAAGGGGAAACAGAGAAAGAATGAGAGGTTTTGTTTGTGAGTACATCTGCTCCTTTGGGGCCCAAAGAGAGGGATTTGTGCTCTCCCAGTGTGGGAACGTGGCAGCTATTTCACACCACAAAGTACTGAAGATGAAGGCAGCATATTAAGAAGAATTAAAACCGAGTGGGAAATTGCTTCTCTGTCAGAATAAAGACCCTCAGAAAATCCTTCTGTTAGAACTTGCACAGCTGTGTGAGCACCCCAGGGTGGGGACAAGGGTCGAGAAGAAGAAAGAGCCAGAGCCGTGGGGAGAAAAATCCCTTTTTGCAAGAAGTAGAAAAATAATCTGTATCCGTATCCTTCCCTCCCTGGGAGTGCACTTTGTTTGCCCGTATGAATGCTGTTCACTCATCTAGAAGGCAAGATCTGTGAGGAACAGCTGAGGTCTATGGGCTTGTTCAGCCCAGAGAAGATGAGGAGGATGAGGGGAGGCCTCATAGCAACCTGCAGCTCCTCTTGGCCCGACAGCCCCTCATGCCCCTACAGCTTCTCGTGGTGGTCCTACAGCTCCTCATGATGGCCTGCAGCTCTTAATGGTCCTACTGCTTCTTACAGTCCTACTGCTATGGTCCTACTATTCCTCATGGCAAACCATAACCCTTCATGGCAGCCTACATCTCCTCATGGCAGCCCTACAGCTCTTTGTGGCAGCCTATGTCTCCTCATGATAACCCTACAGCCCTTCATGGCAGCCTACATCTCTTCATGGCAGACCTACAGCCCTTCATGGCAGCCTACATCTCTTCATGGCAGCCCTACA
>NW_024885485.1:9341-20439 GCF_019232065.1 Centrocercus urophasianus
AGCCCTACAGCCCTTCATGGCAGCCTACATCTCCTCATGGCAGCCCTGCAGCACTTCATGTCCTACAACGGCCTTGCAGATCCTCATGGTGGTCTGCAGCTTCACATGACCCTACAGCTCTTCATAGCAGCCCTACAGTTCTTCATGCTGGCCTCCAGCTCATCGCGGCAGCCCTACAGCTCCTTCATTGTGGCTCACAGCTCTTCGTGGCCCTACAGTTCCTAATTGCTCTATAGCTCATTCTTGGCCCTACAATTCCTCCTGGCCATACAGTTCCTCAAGTCCTGCAGCTCTTGTGGCCCTACAGCTTGTCATGGCCCTATAAGTCCTCATGGCAGCCCTCCAGCTCTCCATGGTGACCTACAGCTCCTCATGATGGTCAGCAGATCCTCATGACCCTCCAGCTCCACGTTACCCTACAGCTCTTCATGGTGGCATACAGCTCCACACAGGCATACAGTTCTTCATGGCCCTATAGCTCCCTCTTGGCCCTACAGCTCTCTCACAGCCCTGCAGCTCTTCCTGGCCCTACAGCCCCTCATGGTGGCCCTACATCTCCCTCAGTGCTCTACAGCTTTTCATAGCGCTACAGTTCCCCTTTGTCAGAGGAATTGGACTCAGTGATCCCCAGAGGTCCCTTCCAACCCCTCAATTCTGTGATTCCACGAAAGGGAACAGCAATGACAGTAGAAGCCATAAGCCCAAGGCTGCTGTTGAGAGATTTTTCCGACTCAAGTGACCCTTTTGTCTTTGCATGTGATCTTTAAGACTAACCTGGCTGCCTCCAAGTGGGACTTTCAGACTTTGTGACACGTGAAGAATAAAGATGCTCCCTCTGGTTCTTCAGCCAGCATTTCCACCTCCTCTCATTACGTTCCTGGCTTCTCTCCTGCACTGTGTCTCCAGCAGCTTCGAGCAAGACTGTTCTCAGAATGCAAACCCGATCTCTGTTATGGATTAATGAACAGAAAGAAGACAGGAATCACTGCAAAATAGTTTCATGGGGGTTTTTGTGCCTGGACACTGGCCCAGTCTGGGGACAACATGTCAGCTATGACACTGGGGATTTCCAGAAATAAATGCATCTTGACCTAGAAACAAACCCAGTGCATAAGTGAAGAACATTACGGAGGAAATCAGTGCCTCAGAGAGCCCTGAGATGGCCGCTTTCTGCCAGATGATGCTGTGGCTGATTGGGAAATAGGGCACCAAAAATAGTTAAGTTTGAGTGTAAATTCTGACCCTTAGAAATATTTATCTTGAGCAAAACCAGGCTGAAGGGTTTAAAGTACAGTGTTGTTTGCAAATAGCTTTTTTTTTTTTTTTTTTTCCTTTAGAATACTTCCAATACAAGTGGGGTTATCATGACAAATAGCACAGCCTACCCCATGATCACTGCTCCAGCAGGCCAAGCAGTTGCTCATAAACCTCCAGGAATCATTTATTCCTCCCATCATCACCAACAAAACTTTGGTTCAGTGACTTCTAATGGTTTCCTTTGCAAGCAGAGAATTGAATCTGACCCGCATCATTTGTACAACTATCAATTGCTTCTCTCTGATGTTTTTCTCTTCCAGGTCAGTTATGTCTGATTCCCTTTAAGCTTTGATAAATGCGAGGGCTTCTGGCACAGATGAATGACACATCACACTTTCAGATAACTCGGGAGCAACTTAATTGCCTTCCTGTTGTCAGACATCCTCAGTCTTCCCTTTGGTGACAGCGATGTCCTCGGTAATGTCACTACAGATCCCAGAGTGAAGCAGGCTCTGGAGAACCTCAGCCCATTTATCACTGTGATCTCACAGCACCGAGCCTGTTTGGTGCAACCCCCACAAGCAACATTTCTTGCCAACCATGCCCTGGAGTGCAGGAGCAGCTTCACCCCATGAATCCATTGGGTTGACTTACCCTATTCAGGCCAACAAGGTGAGGAAGTGGCACGTTGCCTCTTCTCCACTTACAGACCATGGCTGAGCAGCAGGGTCTGGTTTCAGCATCTCCCTTCAAGGATAACCTGAGGAGAGTCCGTGTGACAGCAGCGTGAATGATCAGAGGCTGGGAAAGCACGAGCTATTGGGAAGCAATGGGTGTCATTTAATCTGGAGGAAGGACAGCTTCGAGGAGACACGATAGCAGCCTTCAATTATGTAAAAGGTCACTGCAGAGGGGGAGAAAAACATCTCTTGCAGGGATGAGAAGTCAGGGACTGAAATTACAACGAGAACCAGGCTAAGGGAGTTTTTCTGCTTAGAAACAGAGCGTGAGTGCCTCCATGCCAGCAGCCCATCCATTGAGTGCCAGATTTTGGGGTGAACCAGCTCTGGGATGTACTGAGAAAGCTGTGCAGGGTCTGGGAGCCCTTTGGAAGTGATGGATCTCTGTGTGTGCTCTGAGAAGGCCTGGGCATGGAGAGATTATTCTGGCAGAGGTTAAGAGGCTGCTAAATTGCTTGGCTACAAAGGTCTGTATCTGATATAGAGGCTTTCCCCTCTCTCTTTCCAGCAAAGAGCTGGAGGCTAACACCAGCAATGTCCAAGCTGCACGAAGGCACACATTTTTAGCACAGAGAGTAATTAGCTGCTAGAGCAGATTGCTGAAGGATGCAAAGATGTTTTCCATCGTCTTAAAGAATTACATGGCACTCTCAAAATGCCACAGTCACTCTTTTTATTACTTGTGCAAAGCAGAGGGTCACACCTCAGTGGTTCTTCGTGGTCTTACAAGAACAGCTGAGCTGGCAAGAGGTGCTTGAGTTGGGTGGAAGGGGTTGTGCTAAACCCACAGAATGGCAGCACTGCCTGCAGGTGTCCATGCTGCTGAATCTTCTCTTCCCCTAGACCCAAAGCTGCTCATCCACTTTGCCTCTTTGGTCTGTGCAACCCTGCTCCACGTCCTGGCATTATTGGAAAAGAGCTGGATGGCAGCTGGGGGAGGCATAGCAATTTAGTAGCTTGGATAATTGCGGCTTGCATTCATGAGAGGTCAGTGCAGAAAGTGTCTCTTCCATCTCAGTGTGTGAGCACTCATTAAACCCAAAGGAATTAGGCATTTCAGCATGGTTTCAGCCCAAGGCCTAGCATGCCCTCTCTGCTGCCCCAAACTCAGGCACAAACTGGCAACCACAAGCAATGTAAATCCCCCATGGAGGAGAAGAGACAGGGGTGGCTTTGTGGGATTTGAGATCTGGATAGCACAAACAGGAGCTGTAAGCTGCAGCCTTGGTGGAATTCGGGAAGGTGAGATACGGTGTTAGCAAATGGCATCCCACCAAAGGTCAAGTTGGCCATGGTCAAGCAGAGGGCTCCCAGCGTCCTCTCTCCCCAGTATGATCTCCCTGCTGTCCACTTCTCACTATTTCCTTCCCATTTTGCTGCTGACATCTCAGTTTTCAGTCATTCCAGCCACTTTTTCCCTCCGTATCCAAAGCCAAGCTGGGCGGCCCGGCAGCAAAAGGCAGAGCGCAACTTTACTTACAACTTCCCAACCAGGTTTTGCCCGTGTCCATCATTAATTAAGACAGAGATGAAACCCGCCAAAAAAGTCATTAGCAGTTCAGGAGAGGGTCAGAAAACAGGTCATTGACTTGCTTTATCACGGCTCTGAAATTCTCCTAAGAATAGAGCACTTTAGATTAACTGGGGGGGAAAATGGATTGGAAAGTTGCAATTAAGTTGATGTCATAATTTTGAGAAAATCAGGTGCTGCACTTCTCCTCTCCCCGACTTTAATTGGTGTTCCAGTCCCAATTGGCCGCATTGATAAAAAGCTGCCCATAAGAAAAAATGTAATTAGCATTGGTTTAAGAGGTACAAACTTTTTAAAGAAAAGACGACTAAGAACTAGGCTAAAAGCAACACTTCTTTCTTTCTTTTTTGATTTCTAGAAGCTTTGGGTACTGTTGCAGCTCTGTGCAGGAGTGAGGTCAGATAGCCAAGGGAGAAGAGCGAGGAACTGGAACATGATGCTTCATAGAGACAGGAACAGTGTTTGGAGGTGACCTCTTGGCTACGTGGGCTGACCCCAGGAACTCATTAGCTGGGTTATCACTTAACCGTGATCTGTGCAGTGCATAAACATATAGGAGTTGGACTCAATGATCTTTATGGTCCCTTAAAACTCTATGATTTTGCAGACCCCTGAGATATGGATGTGAGCCCAGCTAGAAAGACAGGAGACCAGGAGCTCCGCAGCCAGCATTTCTGCAAGGCAGGATCCCAATATTTGGAGGGTAATGGAGAGGAAACACAGCTCATTCATAGCTCCTTTGGATACATGTTGTCCATTAACAGCTTTGCACGAGAGGCTTTTTCCAGCCTGGATGACTTACAGCCTTCCAGCACCGCATTTACCTTGCTCTGCAGAGACAGCAGGCTGATGTGCACGTTGTGAAGTTTTTACATCAGGTCTGTGGTGGCAAAATCCAGTGGAATTTGAGGCCCTGAGCAGCCCGTGCTGGGGAAAAAAGAAGGAGAAAATGAATTTCTGACCTTCTAACAATGTCACTTTACACTTTACCACAGACAATATTCCTTCATTGCATGAAACGCAGTGCAACAAGCCTGGAAGCAATATGAGAACCACTCTCCTTGCTTGCCCTCAGCCTCCCCCTTGTCTTTTGCTGCTCTACCCCCTGTCAGCAATTCCACCACTTCTTTTTGGGTTTTCATACCTTTCAAATCACTTTGCACAGCTGTCCGATTCTCCTTTGCCATCACTTACTTGAGCTCTACATATTTAACTCTTTTAATCTTCCATCAATAAATCACTCCCTTCAAACCCTTAATCATTTTCAACGCTGTCCTCAAAAATCCCCTCAGTGAGATGACACTCATCAGGCACCGAGTTAATTAATAGATGACAGATCCCATCCAGTGCTGAGCTGCACTTCTGGAAAACAATTTGAAAAGAGCAAAGGAAAGAGAAGGTGAGGTTTAACCTCTTGGTGCGGGGAGCCACACCAACAGCATGGGGCACTACAGGGGATCTCTCTTTTGTGGAATGCATGGATCTAGCATACAGAATCATAGAGTTGTTATGTTGGAAGAGATCACTAAGGTCATCTGATCAACTCCATCCGTCAACCCATCAAAAAGATGGCAGAACCATCAATGGAGGTTCCCAAGAGGTGCCTACATGAGACCAACCATCAACCCATCAAAAAGATGGCAGAACCATCAGTGGAGGTTCCCAAGAGGTGCCTACATGAGACCAACCATCAACCCATCAAAAAGATGGCAGAACCATCAAATGGAGGTTCCTAAGATGTGCCTACATGAGACCAACCATCAACCCATCAAACAGATGGCAGAACCATCAGTGGAGGTCTCCAAGAGGTGCCAACATGAGACCAAACATTGAGACCAGCCATCAACCCATCAAACAGATGGCAGAACCATCAATGGAGGTCCCCAAGAAGAAGTGCCTATGTAGTGTGTGTGCTCAGTGTTTAATGTCTTGCTCTACGCAGTGCAGTCACTGCTTTTGGTGGAGTCTGGAGAGCAATTCTGCTCACCCTGAAATGAACACCCACCAACAATTCTGCCCTCCATTGGGCTCGATTTGTTTACCTATGGTGTCCCACCAGGTCCCCAGCTCCTCATCTCTTACATGCTGTGAGTATCTCACACATTACCATGGACACCCGTGTGTGCCATTAAAACACTTCCCTCAGCCCAACCACCTGCACATGAGCACCTGAAACCACGTGGGAGCCCTGGGACGTTCCATCCACACAGGATGGTCAGAAAGGACACAAACCTAGGTGGGGTGCAGCTGCCAAACCTTGGTGCACACCATCACTCGTAGGCCTGCATCTTCCCTCTTGGGTACCTGGGGGGATGTTTTGGCTTTGAACAGCAGTGCAGGGCTGTGCTGAGTGCAGGGATCACAGGGAGTGGGTGTCACATCTCTCTGCAAGGCCAGGAATGGGGTAAGGATGCTGGCATGGCCACAGCTCAGAGGAAGATTTATTAACCTCTTCTTTCCTTTTTCTTTTTCAGCGCTTTCAAAGTCACCTATGTACTTCTGTATCACTTCCAAAAAGAAAAAAAAAGAAAATGTCGCAGGTGCTGATAACATCTGACATCTCTCTGATTTACTGACAAACTGCTGGGGAAAGAAATCAGAGATAAAGGCAGACAATTCATCCAGCTACCCTGGAGACTCTACAGAGCTTCATGCTTTTCAGTATAAATCACCCAAGCAGCCCATCCTGTGTCACAGCCTTTGGGAACTGCTCTGATTTGCACCCCATGTCTGCAAGGAAAGCCCCTTATTCAGCTTCTGAGCAAACTCACCGTGGGCTAATTCCCTTCTGTTCCCTGCCTCAAGGCGCAGCCTGGCAAGTAGTGGCTGCTGCTGTGCAGTGAGGGACCTCAGCATGGGGTGGGATGCCCTCGTTGGGCTTTTTTTTCTCCCTTTTGTACCTCGTGGTTGTTCACAGTAATCAGAAAGCAGTGGGTTTTGCCCAGGGAAGTGGAGGAATCACCATCCCTGGAGGTGTTCCAGAAGCATGGGGATGTGGCACCGATGCAGACGATCAGTGGGCAATGGTGGGGTCAGTCTAGAGTTGGACTTGGTGATCTTGGAAGTCTTTTCCAACCTTAAGGATTCTGCAATCTGGTCTCTAATTGCTGGTATCTGGCAGGATGGCAAGATGGGGGGAGATAAGAAAGACAGCATTGTGCCTTGGAAGCATCACAGCTGTTCCAAATGCTTGGTGTCCAAGACACTTGTATGGCTGCTTGTCACCAGTGGCAGAGGCCTAACAAACAGATGGAGATGTGTCACCTCCTCATGATTTCTCCCCAGATTTCCCCATCTGGGCTTTTCCCAGATCTCTTCCAGTTTGCTGCCCATGCCCCATTTCTCTGCCCATATGTCCAAAGGAGCAGTTAACAGGTGCTCAGTCTATGTCTGCCCAGCTCCAGCCAGCTCCTAGGATGTGCCATAGCTCTGTCTGACTTGGTGAGGCTCTTGTGGGGAGAGGAAACACCAGTGACTGCCAAAGCAGACCATTCCCATCTTCTGGTGGGTTCATTGAGGAAAATTTTTTTGGAGAGAGCCAGCCCTTCTCCCCATTCAATCCCTGGCTGAGTCTGCCTCAAAATCTATTGCTCTTTGATGTGTGAGAGAGGAGAAAGATTTATGTTGATGTTTTCCACTGGGATGAGAATCTTGATATTGAACTCGACAGCTATGCAGGCAAAAGCCTGCACTTACTGCAGGCTTCAAGCTATTGTAGATGGCAATCTTCAGAAATAGTTCTGAAGTAGCTATGTTTCTTTGTGGTAAAAGGACCACAGTAACCCAAATAACTCACATAACAGCAGCTGGGATAAAAGTTTGACGGAGAGGTCAGGAAAAGGGAGTTTTGCTGGGAGCTGAAGGCATTTGCAGAATCTGGGGAGGTGTTTTGGTGCTGGGGTGCAGCAAGCCAGGGCCAGCGAGGAAACAAGGCTGGAAGGGTCTTGAGAGCCACAGAACCACTTATGCTATAGGGAGAGTGCTGAGAGAAACAGCTTTTATGGCAGAAAATAACTCCAAGCGGGGTACAACACCCTCAAATCTGCTCTGGGCAATGGTGAGGTGCAGCACGGAGAGATGAGGATGTGGGGATGCTTTAATCGAATCACATCCGTGCTGCACTGTGCCAAGGGAGGCAGCGAGCTTAATGGGTAAACATGGCTCCGTCAGCAGCCTACCTGGGTCTCCCATCCATCTTTCCACCTCTGTAAAAATAAACGCCCAAGCAAATACTGCCTTGCTGGTCAGAGAATGGAGCTGTCTGGGCGCGTTTCTCACGCCTGTGTTGTGTTTGTTAAGGTTATGTCACGGCGCTGTCAGAAAAAGCTCTCACAGAAAAAGATGGGAGCACTTCAGATAAAGCTGGATCAATGCATGCACGTCCTGAGAGAGGCCATCAGCCAGTGGGGGGTGGCAAGGAAAAGGCATGCTCCAAGGAGGAGTAACTGTCCTGCAGAATCTAAGTGCTGCTCCATGGGATGGTTGAAAGCATCCTTTCCCTGAGGTTCCCTCTTCCATTAGCACCTCCAGACTCACGAGCCCATTGCAGACCTTGGCTGCTCACTAGGAATATCTGTTCTGAAGGAAAGAAGGAGACAGGAGGTGCGTCCTCTCTTCCTGGGCTACCACTGCTCTGCACAGTGATGTCAAGGCTGGTTAATTCTTGCTTAGCTCCACTCTTAACTTCTATCTTTTTCCCATGGTAAGCCCCACAGCAGGTGGTGGCTCTTTAGTTTTACTTCAGATAGAATATCAGGGCAAAGCCTGAAGATTTGGGAAGTTTAGGTTGGAGATGATGAGGAAGTTTTGGAGCCAGAGGCTGGTGAGGCACTGGCACAGGTTGCCCAAGGAGGCTGTGGATGCCCTATCCCTGCAGGCATTCAAGGCCAGGCTGGATGTGGCTCTGGGCAGCCTGGGCTGCTGGTTGGCGACCTGCACACAGCAGGGCTTGGAGCTGGATGAGCGCTGTGCTCCTGTGCAACCCAGTCCATTCTGTCATTCTACAATGAGGGGAAAACTCTTTTGAGGACTGGCAGCCAAACTGCCCTGGGACACCTGAATGGACACCACACACCTTTCACACGTTCCCAAGGCTGACACGTGTGTATCTTCCTCCTCTCAGACAACATTTAATCAGGACCAATGCTCCGTGGTTTCTGTTATTAAAGGCAGCAGCAGTTCCACGTGTACTCTGCTGCTTGTGTTTGATCAGTAGTTGTTCCATGGTATCTCATGCCTTTAACCCTTGAGCTCCTCCAGCTGGAGATAGGTAAGATGTAGGCACAGCCCAGGGAGGTGGTGGGGTCACTGCCTCTGGAGGGGAAATGGATCCAAGTTGAGGGAGGGAAGATTGAGGTTGGATGTTAGGGGGAAGTTCTTTACAAGGAGAGTGGTTAGGCCCTGGAACGGGCTGCCCAGGGAGGTTGTGGATGCCCCGTCCTTGGACGTGTTCAAGGCCAGGTTGGACGGGGTCCTGGGCAACCTGATCTGAATGTGTGTGTTTGGTGGCCCTGCTAGGCAGGGGGGTTGGAACTACATGATCCTTGAGGTCCCTTCCAACCCGGGTGATTCTGTGATTGTGTGTGTGTTCCAGAGCCATGGAGATGTGGCACTGAGGGACATGGTCACTGGGTACGGTGGGATGAGTTGGGAATGGGGAATCTCAGAGGACTTTTCCAACCTTAATGATTCTGTGACTCCTGCTGGCCCTTGGAAAAGGTCCACAGTGGGCTCGTGAGTCCAGAGGTGCAAATGGAAGAGGGAACGCATGGAGCACCCACCTCTGCACTCCACATTCCAAACAGAATCACCAAATCCTCATATAGCTGAGAGCAGAAGGGACCTCCAGAGCTCATCTGGTCCAATGTACAGCCACCTAGGGTAACCCAGGACCACGTCCATATGGCACACCACCCCCAAACCTCCCTTAAACTCCTCACAGGTGGGTGCCAGCCTTGGCGTGCCCTCACCCCAACTCCCCATAGGCAGCAGAGGAGGACGCTGAGCCCTCCCCTCTTCCTCACCAAGCACAGTGCCGTGCTTTGAAGCAGGTGGCTTAATCCTTATCAACAGAGGCAAACACCGTCAAACAAGCAGCAGAAAATGGAAATGCAAAGATCCATAATTCATGACGGAGCAGACACAATTTAATCGGGCGTGTTCACCACCTTGTTCTGCACGCAGGGTCAACGCAGGATTAGCCAGATGAGGTTTTGTCGAAAACCCTTTGTTCTCCCAAACCCTCCCCGTACATTCGGGTCCTCTGCTCCCAGCTCTGCACTCAGGGCGACTTGCAGGACCTGCTCCGTGTCAGGAAGAAAAGGGCTTATTTACACATAAATGAGAAAGGCAAATCTCTGCTGCAGTCGAGGGTGTGGGGGTGTTATTGGGTGTTGTTGGCAATTTCCTACCTCACTTTGCAAGGCTGTAACCCCGGGGTTCTGGCACTCAGCAGGGTGGGGATATGGCCCACGGGGCAGCTTTGTGCTGGGATGGGGATGCATGGAGCAATGCTTTGGTTCCATCCATGCCAAAAGTGCAAGAGAATGCACCCCAGCATTGCACGGGGCATAGAAAGAACCTAGTTCTTGACCTAGCTTCTAAATTCCCTAAATAGCTTCTAAATAGCCTTTAACATTCCCACCAACAAAGCAAATGTCACCTTGTCCTCGTTGCAAGGATGGGACGCACAGCACGAGGAGCACCAAGGCTCAGAAGGCCACAGGAACACAAATCCCAGGCAAGCACATCACTGCTGCTTTGGGGCATCTTTTAACCAAGGTGGAGCATGAGAAGCAAAGTGATTTTGCCCAGGGTCAAGCAGACAGACGCAGATCCACTGTAGGTCCAGCTCCCAGGCCTTCATTGCTTTCTGCATAGGACAGAGAGACATCAAAAGCAATTTCAGGAAAAATGGAAGGAGGGGAAACTCCACCAGCACCCAGCATTCCCCAGTGTGAAACCCCAGTCTGGTATCCCCCTCCCCCCCACTCTCACTGAAAATGCCAAAAAAAAGCATCCAGGTTCTTCCCAGCCCAGGCTGATGGAGGGGGTTTCTGTTCCAGTGCTGTAATTTGAGCCAAAAACATATCTCACATCCCTGCTGGGATGAGAAGGGGATGATCCAACAGGGACAGATCCCACCAGAGCTTCCAGACAAGTGCTCTGCACAAGGAAGCAGAGCTTTTTCTGTTTCTTCTTATTTTATTTTATTTTTTTTCCTATCTCTAAAAGATTATGAATTCCTTGGGTAGCTGCTGTGAAAAGGTTTAGAAGGAATAACAACCAGGAGTCAGCAAGAAAAACCTGATCACAGCCTTCATCATTACATACCTTCCCTTCAGCAACAGGGCAGCATTTCACTGGGAAGCATCTTTCTCCCCAGCTGAAGTGGATTCCTATTGATCATCACTATTTCAAACAGCTGATTCATTGCAGCTGGCCCAAATGAGTTTCAGAGAGCGGCCATGCATGCATTTAGCATCCTTTCAGCTACAGGTCTGTGAGTGGTGAGGGCTTAGAAGCCATCCATCCATCCATCCATCCATCCATCCATCCATCCATCCATCCA
>NW_024885485.1:20449-49786 GCF_019232065.1 Centrocercus urophasianus
ATCCATCCATCCATCCATCCATCCATCCATCCATCCATCCATCCATCTGCCCGCCCGCCCGCCCGCCCTGTCAGCTCTCCTCACCTCTCTAGTCCCCAAGATGGAAGGCTTAGGGTGGACACTCGATACAGAGTGGGATGGATGTAAGGAGAGATTCATCAATTCCGCAGCAGCACTGCTTTAAAAAATGGGTTCATGCAGCTTCAGGATGCTTGAGGTTGGCAGGGGTTTGGCGAGCCACTGAGGCCCAGGATCTCCTGCACAAAAATCATGCTTCCTTGTACCCAGTCACCATCACTAGTCATCTCCAGCAGCTGTGCTCCAGGATTCCCTACAGTGAGGAGCTAATGAGCCTTTCTGTGCCATTCAGTTCATCGTGGGCCATGCTAACACCGTAGGGCATTCCCCCTTGAACATGGAGAAAGCTCCTTCCAAAAGCCAAAAGTGCTCCTTCCAAAAGCCCTGCTTTGCTCCAACCACCAAGGCTTTTGTGGCTTGGAGTCTGCTTCTGAGGTCAAAACTCAGCTGGAACACTTTCCTTTTTGCCTTATACAAAGGCAACGTTTCAGAAACATTAAGACCTTTTAATATAAAGGTCTTAATTTTCTTTTTTTTTATTTTAATTCCCATTGTAGCAAGAACTTGGGCCACACTGCTCCAGTGGTCCTTTCCAACCCTGCGATTAGCTATAGCACAGTATGCATGTACAAAACGCACACATTACCTATCAGCATCCAGTGAAATTGGATTATCTATGCAATTTCAGCACAGACATCACGTTTTCAATACAGCTATTGTTTCAGCTCATCCAAATTGTAGGATGATAGAATGGCCTGGGTTGCACAGGAGCACAGCGCTCATCCAGCTCCAACCCCCTGCTGTGTGCAGGCCGCCAACCAGCAGCCCAGGCTGCCCAGAGCCACATCCAGCCTGGCCTCCAATGCCTGCAGGGATGGGGCATCCACAGCATCCATGTATGCATGCAGAGACCCTAGGAGGGTGCTCTTGGAGTGTAGTGCTGCTACAAGTTTTCATTACCAGAGCTCTTAGCTAGCTGGAGTGCAGGGCAGGTCTGCACTGGATTCAGTAATTCATATCAGCATAAAACTGCCCTAAGTGGGAAGAGGGAGGATTAAATACAAGTCATCCCCAGAGCCCAAATTATTTGCTCACACTGGCTGCGTTTCCTTAGTCAGCAATGAGGTTTTTACTGTTTGTTTTATTGGTAGTCCATAAAAACCTCGTTACACAGGTCTGCTGGTGATACATCATTTCTACGTGACACCTCCTCCGTGGGAGGCATCAGCTCCCTGTTCTGCTGCATTTCAGGTGTGTGAGGTCTGGGGCCCTCTGGGGCTGCTTGTTGAGCTGGCGTTTGGGTGTCATGGTGAGACATGAAGGCTCCAGCCCCATAACTAGGACAGTTCCAGAGCCCACGTGCCTCAGCATCATTGGAGGATGGCAGGAAGGGTGCAGGGAGTGCCCCAATAAGACCCTCAGCATCTCCTTCCCTCCATTCTAAACCTGGGTGAGCTGCAGTGAGTGGATCCTTGCATAGGCAATTTGGGAACAAGCAATGTTCCCATGTGAATGGCAGGATTTGCTGTTGTTTCCCAGTAGCCGTGGAGCAGCCCTTGGCTTGGACTCAGTGATCCTTGTGGGTTCCTTCAAAGTCAGGTTGGATGAGGCTCTGGATAACCTGAACTGGTGCCTGGTTTAGTGGTTGGCAGAGGTATCTGGATGAGGTGCTGAGAGATACGGTTTAGTAGCTTGGTTGGTTGTAACGATGATAAGAAGACGGTTGGACCAGATGATTCTGTAGGTCCTTTCCAACCTTATGATTCTATGATTCTATAACTGGATGAGCTCTGAGGTCCCTCCCAACCCAAGCCTTTCTGTGGTTCTGTGACTCTATGATTCCAACTGGGGATGTTCTATGGTTCTTATTAGACTTCTTATGGGGAAGTAGTGACCAACTGGACCACGTATTCATGCAGATTAATGGGGATCCCACACGTAAAGAATTTCCAGAGCCAAAATCCTCCTGTGCCTCTGCTTGACCCTCGAACTCCAGCCTTGGGAGAGTGCCTCCATCCCAGCATGGCTTTGCCAACAGGAGCAGGGGCGAGGCTGATCTCTGGGCATCCACCCAGAACTCTCCAACAGCTCCAACAGGGCTGTGTTCCCATTGGAAATCAGGGTGAGAGCACGGAGCTACATGGAGGCAGGGGAAAAACCATGAGCTTCTGCACTGCTTGCATAAAGATCCAGCTGTGATTGCAGGTTTTTGGCCAAACCCAGCTTTTCCTAACATGTCAAGAACACCATGCCCATCCCAACCAGGCCACGTGCCAGGCACCGTTCCTGAGGCTGTGGACTCAACAAGACCAGGCTGAACACAGGGAATTTTCACTGTCCTGCCTCCTGCCCTGGTTCTCAGGGTTTGTTCAAGCTGCAGGGAGGAGAGGAGTGAAAAGAGTGGCTGGGGAAGAAGAGAAGGGGTGAGCATTATGGTCTGCCTCTTCTGAGCCTCACTGATTAATGCCCCAAACCTAATGAGAGTGGAACAAGGATCTGCTCCTGTTTGTGCACTGCAACGGATGATGGTGCCGAGTGGTTGGATTCTGGCAGTGGAAATGGAGGGTTGTGGTAATGTGACAAGAATTAATGAAATGTAACCAGGCTCTCATATAATTAAAAACAGGAATTGCTGGAAAGATGGCTCATGCAAAGCGGTGGGCTGAGGGTTGATTAAAACTGGTGGCTGGCTACAAATGATTAGATTAAAATCAATTAACTGTAGAATTGCTGTCTGGCACATGGAAGGATAATTCAGTTACGTAACTGGCAACGGGATTTGCACTTTGCAAATGTTGTTTCAGTAAATCAAACCGAGCTCAGACTACATGGCCATTTCACAGGGCATAACGCTGCTCTCTGATTTTGGGAGGGGATTTTTTTTTTTGGGGGGGGGAGTTGGGAACAACACCAGAAGGAACTTGCAGCTGATGGCAGCAGTGAATGAGGAGGAAGTCCAAAGAATGTGGCAAAACTCTGCGATGCCCTGGTTGTTTGTAAGCAGGAGCTGCTTTCATTATGCTTTTAAAGACCGGTTGGATTAAGGAAGCATTAGAGGAATTCAGCTCCCTGCCCTCTCTCCTCCAGAGCCTGCTGCTGGTGGTGCCCATTAGCACTAATGCAGGCGCATTAGCACGTTGAAAGGATTCCTGTGTTACAGCAGAGCTGATGACTTCATTCCTTCTTCTTCTCTCTCTAAACACGGGCAGAATGAAGCTGTGGGGGGAAAGCAAATAGCTGCTGGCTGTGACACAGTGGTGACAGGGTGAGCCGAGGCCGCCAGCACTCATGTTCCTGGAGCACATCTGGTGACCCTGCAGCAGGTTGAAGAGGTGTCTGGGTCATAGAAACCCTACATCTTGGTATCCAAGGAAGGACAAGAATGATGTGGAGCTGCTGGAGCAGGTCCAGAGGAGGTCACGAGGATGCTCAGAGGTTGGAGTGCTTCTGCTGCAGGGACAGGATGAGAGCTGGGGGTGTTCAGTCTGGAGAAGAGAACCAGAGAATCACAGAGGTTAGAAAAGACCACTCAGATCCCCAGGCCCAACCCCAGCCCACCCCCACCATGCCCTCAAAGGACATCCCTCAGTGCCACATCCCCACGGTTCAGGAACACCTCCAGAGGTGACTCTCCCACCTCCCTGGGCAGCTGTGCCAGTGCCTGACCTCTCTTACTGAGAAGAAATGTTTCCCAACATCCAACCTGAAGGTTCTGAGGAGACCCTACAGAGGGTTCCGAGTGCCTAAAGGGGCTGCAGGAAAGCTGGGGAGGGACTCTTTGTCAAGGTTGTAGTGATAGGACAAAGGGTAACGTTTTTAAGCCAAAAGAAGCTGGATTTAGATTAGGTATTAGGAAGAAATTCTTCACCCTGAGGGTGGTTAGGCCCTGGCACTGCTGCTCAGAGCTGTGGGTGCCCATCCCTGGCCACCCAAAACATCAGAGTGATGCAGAAAGTTGTTCAGGTGATGAAGTCTGCGCTCAGTGTGAAGATGCAGAGCTCACAGTCTGCTCTCTAGGACGGGTCCTTGTCCTGCCAAAGGGTGGGAATGGGCTTTGCCCTTCCTTTCCCAGAAGAATCGTCCTGGAAGACCCCTGGCAATCTCCCACACCATCAGAAACACGTGTGTTTTTTGTCAAAAAGGTAAAGCTCGGGTCAAAAATTACTATGTATAGAGCAGAGGGACATCTCCTGAGCCATCTGCTATGCACCAAAGCCAAATTCTGCTTACAGCCTACCAAGGCTTTACAAAAGCAGGTTGACAGGCTCTCATTCAGAGCTTCCAAACCACTTTTGCTCTTTATTAGGCTGTTTAAACACGGCTCCATTAAGCTGCTATCCACCATAATAAACTCACAGTGGAACATTAACCCTGCCTCTGCCTCTCTCTGTGCCCACCATGGGAAATGCCCCTTGGTTGCCCCGTGTGTAACCTCAGCTTCACCCAGTGCCCAGGTGGGAAGACCCTTGCAAAAGATGCAATAAAATTGTATTTAATGGGTGTTGGTAGAACCCAGTCCCACTTCCATGTCTTCTGCTCTTTCTTGCTTTTGATAGTTCTTTTTCCAGCTTGCGTTTTCTCCGTTCCTTGTTGAGCTTTTGAGCCAGAGGCTGGTGAGGCAGTGGCACAGGTTGCCCAAGGAGGCTGTGGATGCCCCATCCCTGCAGGCATTCAAGGCCAGGCTGGATGTGGCTCTGGGCAGCCTGGGCTGCTGGTTGGCGACCTGCACACAGCAGGGCTTGGAGCTGGATGAGCGCTGTGCTCCTTTGCAACCCAGGCCTTTCTATCATTCTATGATATCCCATCTGAACTCCAGCTGACATTCCTCTCCTTGCCCACCTCTCCTTCCCATCTCCAGCATTGACACCAGAGCA
The DNA here is from genome assembly GCF_019232065.1 of Centrocercus urophasianus. Classification (NCBI taxonomy): domain Eukaryota; kingdom Metazoa; phylum Chordata; class Aves; order Galliformes; family Phasianidae; genus Centrocercus; species Centrocercus urophasianus. The sequence goes on from NW_024885485.1 coordinate 25,402, forward strand.
TCATCACCGCCCAAATCCCTGCTGCAAATCACCACCTCTGCAGGTTCAGAATAAAACCTTTTCCATTACGGAGAGATGGATCATCATTTCCCCTCCTGAGTGAGGTGCAGCAGATTTATTGCCCTGACTCAGCCAGCAGGTTTACGTGAAGGGAGTAAGGTCAGGACAGAGTTTATAAACTCTGTCAATATTTCTGTTCTAGGAAGCTTTCTTCTCCCTGACAAAGTAATCCAGCAATGCTGTTTCCTTGTTTGATGCCTTTAATAAAACCAGAAGGACACGGGTGTCTTGAGATAATTCACTCTCCAGCACTCTTCGGTGCCGATCCACACCGTGGAAATGTCTGTGTGTTATCACTGCTGATGCTGGAAAATTGCTCCGTTCTCCCAGTGCAGAAAATCTACCGACTCCAAATACAGACAAAAGTGATTTCCTTTCTCTTTCTGTAGTTCTTATGTCTGCAGTTTTTCCTGTCCGGAAACATTTTCAAAAATTGGTCAGGGTGCCAAATGAATTTGTTCTGCTTTTGATTTAGAGATGACGATCAGCTGTTCTGGTTTGGGGCTTTTTGTTGTTGTTATTGTTGTTGTTGTTGTAACATGTTTAAATTAAAACCCCTAAAAGCAGTTCCAAAAAGGGAAAGCAAGCCTGCTCCATTTCAGCTTTATAAGGAGATTCTGCTCTGGGGACTTTTCCTGACACAGCTATTTGCTGAATCTAGGCATATTTGTACAACGTTGCTCGTTGAATGAGCCCAAATTCCCCTACAGGCACAAGATCCTCATGAGCACTTCTGATGAGCTCTTTCAAACAGCTGTGGTTAGATGGCATTAACATGGAAATAGGCCTTGGAACATCTCCTGCCAGAGATGGCAAAGCTCCAGCAGGTCACCTTGTCCCCATCTCCATCATTTGGGACCTTGTCCTCCTCACAAAGACAATATGGGGACGTTTGGATTCTGCAGTGTTTTGATCGCCTCCGACATAGGCAGACAGGAGCCACTTTTTCCCAGCTATAGGGTGGCTTGTAGAGGATATCTTCACTCTGCCCAGCACATTACAAAGAGCCTTTCTAAAGCTACGTGAGCTTGGAGACATCAACTGTCTTCAGCCCCAGAAGATAGCAACACAGAGAGTCCTTCTTGATCCATGATATTCCAAGGTAGATTCCATGCATGTGCTCTGCAGGTTGCTATTTCTGAGCCAACTTGATACACAAAGATTGGGTTCTCTCAGCTTTAGCTGCAGTTTAATCTGTGACCCACCACCGTGGGTAACTCCTATGCCTTCAGTCTCAGATCTAACTGCGGTCATATGGCAGGCTTTTGCTCAACCATGGACATCTAGCACTCTTTTGCTCTCAGGTGACTTGCAAGCACACTTTCTATTCAAAGACACCACAAAACAGCTTGTGGGGAAATAAACACCTGACACTTCCCAGCTTCTGATGTTTGCTAATGATACTCCAGCAGCTCCACGCCAAACAGCTCTGCGGAGGAGAAGCACACCTCTCTCCAGATGGCAAGAGCTGCTGTCAGCTCAGATAGGGAAATCGCAGCTGAAATGAAGATGCAACCTGGCACGCGGCAAGGTAGGCATCAAAATTATTTGTGATCTGTGAAGTCTGTCACTACCTATGAGTAACAGTCCCATGATTGCCTGTCATAAAGCAGCCCCTGCTGAACTTAATTGCAAACCTGATCTAACGTGTTTTGAACAAGGCTGCTGGCAGGAACAAGGAAGCAGGCAGGTGCAGAGAATTGCCAGCACACCCTCTGGGATGGGGGGCGCTGATTCTCCAAGGGTTGCAGGAGGTCCCGTGCAAAATGTCATTTGGAGGTCCTGGGTTAACAAGTAAGGAGGTTGGTGCAAGCTCAGCAGATGGTCAGGCTCTTGGGATATTTCTTCTTCTTGTTGTTTTCTTCCATCTAGGAAGGCAATGAAGAAATGAAGCATATCTTAGTTCTGCCTTTATCCTGGGAGGATCTATGGCTTGTGCTTAGCCTGCACCTGGGATGCTGGGCGAAGCACAGCGCTACGATTTCCCACCATGACCCCAGTTCTGTGATGCTCAGGAAAACACTGAGCCCTTCGGATCACTTACTGTGCTGTGCTACCACTTGCTGCTTTCTTCTGCAGGTGGTTGACTCCAAATCAATCCAGAGCCCTTGGATAGTCAGTCCTCCTGGAGGACTTGGAAATTTGGGAGAAATTGCACATGCAGTGAAGATGGTGTGGGATGAAGTTGCAATGATGGCGTAAGGTAGGCTGAGACACTTTGTCACCTTCTGCCCCTCTGTACAAAGGTCTCCTTGTGCAAACAGTGTTGGAAAGGGGAATGTGCGAGGTGAGGACTCCCCTGCTGCGTTGACTTGAGTCTAAACTGCAGCTCCCATGATAGCAATCTTTTCCTGGATGGTGTAAGTTTCATGAATTAGCAAGCTTTCTTACACTGCTGCACAACAAAACCCAGATGCATCTCTCGAGTATTATGGAGCACATAACAGTCTGTTACCATAACCAGTGGGAAAATATTTGGAGAAGGGGATGGACAGATGGGGTTAATCAGGCTCCTGTCATTAGGACAGGTCTCGTAGTAAGTAGACAGAGCTGCACAGGTCACCATGTCACCACGTCTCTCTTTTTTTTATGGCTACCATCTTCACCTCCCCGCAGAAGGCAAAACTCTCCAGATTTCTCTATTAGGCTTGATCCCTCCAGGTTGGGACTACCAAAACATCAGCAAACAGCCATCCACCAAGAGATGGGACACCTGGAAAGACCCCTTCAGAGAGATGTGCTCACCTCCCCATGGCAGACACATTTGTCAGCATGTGAAGAATGATGCTGTCGGCAGGATGGAGGTTTTGGGGTCCATACCACTCAACATTCATGAGCACAGACCTGTTCCCAAATCTTGGATGCCCCTTCCCTGGAAGTGTTCAAGGCCAGATTGGATGGGGCTCTGGGCAGCCTGCTTTAGTTTTAAACGGGGAGGTTTGATGGCCCTGCATGTGGCAGGGGGGTTGGAGATTCATTATCCTTCAGGTCCCTTCCAACCCTGGCCATTCTGTGATTCTGTGGTGGGTGCCAGTGAAATAGTCACCCATCCAAGTCATTGCATGTGTGCAGGCGTGCAGAAATGAAGATGCTGGAGCCTTGCAGCACGAAAGGACTCACACTGAGCATCAACCAGCTCCAACTCCTCTCTATTAAGAGAAAATGAGCACTGCCTGCAGAGCAACTCCCCGATACAGTGACTCACCATCCCTTATGCTACGCTTTTATTTACACTCCCCAGCACTAATGTTGTCATACTTAACAGCTCACAAGGTACTCTCTCATCTTCTAAATATACACCCCATTGTACTGCCCGGCCTTCCTTCGTTATATCATGAGTTGACTGCAGGCATCAATCATGGAGCTGATAAACAGAAATGGCCCTAATGTCATTTCATGGGCTGCGAAGAGTCGGATCGCAGCTGTGCTGGAGCCAGATGGAAGAGGGAGCGTGGTGTAGAGTGCTGCTCCGTTAAATGTATGTGACATTTAATTATGGTTGCAATAGGTTCTCTCTCATTTGGGGTAACTGGAGACTGGATTCTGCGAATGAGAGGGAAAAAAAAAATAGGCAATGCAGATAGTACACAATCTGCTGCTTCCAGACTCAGCCCGGACATCCACTGGTGCATTCTGCAGCATGCTCTGATCCTGGAGGATTTATTGTCTCAGATGCAGCACCATGCAAACACAAGGAGCTGCAGGGGTCGGCCCCAAGTGGGGTGAGCTGCCCACTGCTAAGAGTCAAGGATGCTGTAGTTACCTCTGTTGTTGCAGTGCTGCAGAGGTTCATCAGGACTGGATCCTGCTGCTGAGTGTTGGGATGGGAAAGCAGTGCTGCTGTCAGGGACAGGCAATGTCTCAGCCACATGGAGGTGGGATCTGCAGTCAGATGAAGGCTGCTCTGGTCAGTGGTGAGAGCTCTGGTCTTACATCCTTGAGAACCCAACTGTCAGGACATCAGAAGGCATCATAGGTTGGGGTTCAACCAAGTGAATATCAGAGGAGGTCAAAGATGTGTCTGCACCAAAGGCTTTGCAGAAAAGGAAAGGAAAGCATGAAAATAAACCAAAAAACAAAACAAAACAAAACAAAACCCCAAAAACAACAACAACAAAAACCCACAAAAACAGAGAGTGTTCTCTAGGCATGTGGTCATAGCCACCATCTCCTGGGTCAAGTTGAGCAGGGTTTTCCATGCTGGAGAAGCAATGATATGGAGAGCAGGGCTGGACAACAAGGGGTCTTAAATCAAGAAGAAGCAGCTCGTGGGGCTTTGGTGAGGCAGAGCAGCCAAACCAGAGCAGCTTTGGGAATGGTGCAGCAGGGTCAGGGGTTGGCTCAGGCATGATGTGCCCTGATTGCTGTTACGATACGGTGCAGGATGATCAGGCCTGGATACATCTCTAAATGGTGAGTGAAGAGGTTGTAAAGAATGAATGTGGGGCGAGTGCTCAATTATTCTGTGGTTTGGCATCATGAGTCCTGAGCACAGGCTGACACAGTGCCAGAATCATGGATTCATTAAGGAGGGAAAAGACCTCCAAGATGCCCAAGTTCCAACCCCAGCCCACCCCACCATGCCCACTGACCGCATCCCTCGGTGCCACATCTCCATAGTTCCTAAACACCTCCAGGGATGATGAGCCCACATAAATGACCCCACATTCTCCCTGGCAATAATGTCTGGAATCACCAATGTATTTCTCGACTTCTTGGTTTTAGGGCAAAAGCAGAACAAGGACCTCCTGCCTCTCAGCTTCTCCCACCTCAGCCATCTGCTTGCATTAGTGTATGTTTAACAAAAGGGTGAAAGCAGCACGCTGCTAGAAATCTTGTAGGCATGTTTGTATTTTGTACTGATACTCTTTATTAAATCAAGGGTGCTTTTTTTGCTAGTTGGAACGCAGATATCAGTAAAAAAGGAGCCCGTTTAATTCCGACCTTTTAGTAACAGATCAGACTTTTAAATTCTGATAATGATCTCCTCCTTGAAGTCCAGCTATCAAAAATTAACAGATCTTTTTCTCCAAGTCTGGAGCTCTCAGGCAGGAAATGGTGGATTTATGGGTGGAAGGTACCTAATCAGGACTGATTTGTTTCAAGCCTGAGGGTTTATTTCTTTTCTGGTAAACAAATGTCAAGAAAGCACCATGTGAAAATGCAGCTTTCCTGCATGTGGGCTGCTTCACTTCCCAGCAACCCCATCCTCTGCAGCTCCTAAATACTCGCAGCTTGGTCTGCTTTTGGGAGCAGGTACAGTATTGTATGAATGGGAAACTGGGGGCAGGGAGGATTTCTCCATAACACAGAACTGGAGGTGTTCAAGAGCCGTGGGGATGTGGCACGGAGGGATGTGGTCAGTGGGCACGGTGGAATGGGCTGGGGTGGGGATTGGGCATCTTGGAGGTCTTTTCCAACCTTCATGATGCCATGATTCTATCAAGGTGCTATTCCCATGCAGATTGTCATTTAAACCAGCCTGTTCCCACAGACATCCATGCTTTGGGTCATCTGAATATCAGAAAAGCTTCCTTTACCCATGGGTTAGCTCCCTTTGTCCATGGGTTAGAAGGATCACAGGCAGCAAGGGGACAGGGCCATTGCTTGCCATCCATGGGCACCAAAGGAAGGACAAGATTCCCTGCTTGATAAGAAAAATCTTCCCCATCAGCATCTGAGCAGTGCCTGCTGGTAGATCAGGACAGCGCTCGAAGTCAGAAATAAATGGGATTGAATAATTAAGTGCACTCTGGAACACAGGAATGGCAGAGAGCTCCGCCAGAAATAGGAAATCGCAGCTAATAAAGGCAAGCGACAGTGGAAAATTCATTAAGCATCTCTCAGACAAGAACATTTTGCCACTCGCAGGAAAAAAAATATTAAACTGGAAATGAAGGAGAATTTGTTCTACAGATGGGCTTTTTTGATAGGAACTACACAAAAATCCGAAGAAACGTTTGATTAAAGATGGGGAGGAAAAAAAAGATGTAAAAATGAGATGAACACTCTGCAACATTCGTTTCAATTTCATGAAGCCCAAATCCATTCCTGTGGGTCTTGTCTGTGCAAGACAGGCTGGGATGGGTGAGTTTTGGGGTGCAGTAATACCCTGAAGGCAGCTCACACATGTGGGCACTTTGCATGCTGCATAAGCATCTGCCATGCTGCCCTGCTGGGAATTGGGGCAGCACAGCAGGTTTTTTGCCATTCAATGGGCACTAAAAGTCTCATTTTTAGAGGCAATGGTTTCTCCAGGCACGACTGATGCTTGTGACTGTGGGCAGCAGTCAACACTGGAGGTATAGGCGAGAGACGTGTTCTTCATTCTCCATGGTGACAAAACCAGGCTCCTCCTGAAGTGGCTCCTGCTCTTCCCATCCCGTACAGCTGAGCTCATTGCTTGTCTCCTAACACCTCTGTTCTTCTCTCCCTCATTGCTCCTGAAGGTGCTTTCCCAGTCTCACCCCATGCCATCCAGTCATTGGAGCAGCCTGAAACCTCCCATAGCCATCCCATGGGGGCACAGCTTGCACTACGTGTCCATGGCTCTGCGGCACTGGATGGTTACACAGAGTCAGGGCACCCATCTGGCATCGCTGTCTCCTGTGAAATGAAGGAGAGAAATGAAACCCTTCAAACACAGAACTGCCTGACACAGCCACAACAGAGCTGACAGCCGTCCGTTGCCTCAGATCTGCTCGTTTGTGTCCTGATGTGAATGCAGCATATGGTCCCCATCCATCTTCCTAACAGCCCAGATCTGAGCTGTCTGCCTCTCCAGATCGTAGAATCATAGAATGATGGAACTGGGTTTTCAACTGGGTTGCAAAGGAGCACAGTGCTCATCCACTTCCAACCCTCTGCTGTGTGCAGGGTCGCCAACCAGCAGACCAGGTTGCCCAGAGCCACATCCAGCCTGGCCTTGAGTGCCTCCTTGCCTTCCTCCTCCAGATGGTGAGCTGGGACAAGATATCAGCACAGGATGAGCCCCAGCTTGGTCTCTTGCACTTAAGAGCAGAGGTGGTGCATACACAGAGGTATTTTTCTAGCAAGATTTGGATAGAGAGATGTCATCCAGCCATTGGTTTCCACTGCAGGGCAGTCAGTATCTCAGGAGCTCCACTCAACCCCTTTTTCACGTGTTATTTCTCCACCTGTTTGCACCTCTTTTTTTTTTATCATTAGCTCTCCCTGTTCATCCCAGGATGGATATTAAAAAAAAAAAATTGTCTCCAAAAGGGTGGTGATTATTGATACAGTGGGGGAATCATCATCCCTGGGCATGTTCCAGAACCATGGGGATGTGACCCTGAGGGATGTGTTTAGTGGGATGGGTTGGGGTTGTTTGCGGTGGTCTTGGAGGTGTTTTTAACCTTGATGATTATGTGATAATCCCAGCTTCCATCCCAGCTGCTGACATCACCAGCCAGCAAGGAGCCCAAAGGGATGGCAGAGCCTTCACTGCCTATGTGAAGTGCCTCTGTGCTCACAGCAGAACTTCCCAATAGGAAATTCCCTTGTTAAGTGTGAGGATCATACAGATCCTTCCCAAAGAGCCGCGGGGCTGTCGGACCAGGCAATTTTCTGCGTTGTGTTCTGCAAGAGGAAAGCTCCTCCGTGTTTCTGTCTGATACAACTACCATTCCTCCTCTCTCTCGTCCTCTTCTCACCCACAACCTTCCTCTGATTATCCTCACCGTGCTCTCAGTCCCCAGCTCCAGCGTCTGGATGGGCCATCACCACCATCCTCTCCCCCTCTGTGTTTGCAAACTCAGCACTGATTTCTTCTGACATTGAAAACTTAAATATACTGGGCGAAAAGCTTCTGTTCTGTGCAAGAATGGTGATTGCAGGGACTCCCTGTGACCAAATAAACCAGCGTTTGAAGCAAAACATGTGTGAATAATCCCAAATGTTTGCTGGCAGCCTTGTAAAGACAAGCTGAAGTGGCTGTGGGCTAGAAATGAGAAGCAGTGCAATTATGCCAGGTAAATGCCTGGGGTAATATCACAGAAAGACAGGGAAATGGGCCCCCCAGGAGCAACACATTGTGCCTTTGCGATGAAAGGACTGGAGGAGTTCCATCTCAGCTCTCAGCTGTGAACTTCCAAGAGGATGTGATTTGTGAAACAGGGACAAGTGAGAGGTTTAATTGGCTGGAGATTTATTATTTGGGCTGACCTGAGAGAGGAGGAGAATTTCCACCCCATGGGAAACCACCTTCATCCCTAATGGAAATGTCAGAAAAGAGAAATTCTCCACGGAGGAGGAGGAGGAGTGCAAAGAGAAAATGTTAAGCAATATCAGAAAGTCTGTTATTTGCTTCTTTGGTCCTGGAGGAAATGTGTCTGCCTGCTCCAGCAAGTCACAGGAATGGGAACTGGAGTGTTTTATAACATTTCGAGGTGTGTTATAACATTTCGAAGTGTTTTATAACATTTTTATAACATTTCGAGGCTTGTTTTCCAGAGCATCCCTTCATCACAACGAGCCCACAGGTCCTCATGGGCTGAGAAGAACGAGGAGCACTGAGCTCCCCGGCTCCAGCTCCACTAATGTCCTCACAGGCATCGACAAACATCAGACCAACCCAACACCAAACCACCGTGATTCAGTTTGGTGTCTCAGTTTGGGTCACCTCAACCTACAGTAATAACCTCACTTCTATTTCCCTGCTGAAATTGGAAGAATTTCAGTACAGCACAGAACTCTGCAGAGACAGGTGGGATGTTTCCCATGGAAAACACGGCCAAGGTGGCTGGTGGCTCCGCGGCCAAGGGGCTCTGCTTGTCCCAAAAGCTGCAAGTGGGCACAGGGCATGATGTCCACAGGCACCTCTTTGGCTGGCTGAGCCTTAATTTCCTCCTGAAGTTTAGCCCTGAGATCTCTCCACCGAAGATAGCACCCTCATGGTGGGCATTGGGTGATAGAGCAATGGTGACTTTCTCCCCTTGGCACACTGGGGAGAAATGAGCTCTGGTGTTCGCCCACAGTCTTTGGGCTGGTTGCATTTCCACCAAGGACATCATAAATGGGTCACATTCCCTGTTGAGCATCATTAATACAGCTCAAAGGCTGCCCTTTCGTGGCTGCCCAGTGAGGACGTGCCCCTCTTGGGCAGAGGCGGCTGCTGAGCAGCAGCAGAGCTGTGGGAGCTTCGTTAGTTAATGAGGCTGAAAGTTGAAGTCTCCTCCCTTGCAAAGCTTTTAAGTGAATGTTCAGGGCCCGGAGCGCTCTTGGGATGAAAGCCATTCTATTTTTTTTCTTTCTTCTTTTTGATAATGTTGGTTAATTTCTACTCTCTGCTCGGTTCTCTGAAGGAGAGTGGGAAGGAGAGCAGACTCCCCAGAAATCAGACACAAAATGTTACAAACGTGCTAAAGCTGATGCTATAATCCTCTGTTTGGCAGCTGAGCAGCTTTCTTTTTAGGCAAAACCACACTCTTTGTTACCTGCAGCCACCAGGGATCACACTGGTGCCCCATAGTATCCCCAGCCCAGGATGCTCCATCCTCCCTCCAGCTCAGATGGCCCTGGAAACTGCCCCTAACGAGGTGCATTCCAAGGAACCACAGTGAGTTTTTCTCTTCCACCTTCAAAAGACTTCATTTAAATGCAGGAGCAGAGTCAGTGCTCCCTTCAGGTGAAGCATTCAGTGCTCCTCTCCTGCCCAGCCACGCAGTGTGAGCTGAAAGTCCCACCCCAAAGAGAAGAAGTTGGGTCTCTTCTTGTCTTCCCTCCACCCCACAGGCCCTGAGTGCAAACACATTCTGATACTGCAGACAGTCTCAAGGACAGATCGTGACCTGGAATCTTAGCAAGAAAATGCATTTTGCATGCAGCTGGTGCCTTGAAGGACCAGTTACCAGCACTGCAAAGGAAAGCAGGGGGAAGAAGGAAGGAGTTCGTGTCCCTCCCTGAGACAGTTCCCTTTGTGAATAGCTATTTGCACTCTGATGGAGGAGGACATGAGAGATCTTCATCAGCAATCAGCCAAGCAGCTTCTCCTCCTGGTCACAGTTCTCCTCATTTCTGACCCAGATTGGTGCAGGTAGTGGGATTTTCCTGGTGATGTTCCCACCATGGGGCTGGGCTGACCCAGCTCAGGCCCCAGAGGATTAAGGGCACTGTAGACTTCAGTGGTGGCATCCATTGCTGGCACTGAATGGCACCAAGCAGGTGATGTTCACCTGGGGTCCGGGTGGACTTGGGTAATGTGAAGGCATCTGGTAGTTTTATTGGATCAGGTTGGACATAGGAAAACATTTTGCACCAGAGAGTGATGGGCATGGCACAGCTCCCCAGAGCAGTGGGCACAGCCCTGAGCTGCTGGAGCTCTGGCAGTGCTGGGACACCACTCTCAGCCATAGGGTTTGGATGGTGCTGTGTGGGACCAGGGATGGTTTTGGGCATTCAGTAAACACAGTGCAGAATAAGGATTTATTACCACTGTGTCCTTAGAGCATACATCTTTCCTTCTCTGCCTTACAAATCCTCTGCAGCTGATGTATCTTCATGGCTGCCCTCCTCCCTCCTCGTGCTTCTGCTCCCTGTGCCGAACACCTGGCACCATCTACCTGCAATTTGTTATTGCAAACACACCAGAGACCCACAGGGCTTCCCCACCACCTGGGCTGGGTGGAGAAATGGAGGAGCATTGGATCAGCCTTTGGGATGCAGAGCATCACCTGAATGCTTGTGCAGCCCGTGCACGTCGTGCCTCACCACCCGCTGCTGGCACTCCATCAGATAGCGAGGATTTCCTCTCTGGGTTATCAATAACACTAAATAGCTGCTGGAGAATTTCCCTTGCATTGCCTGACGAACACGCTGGGCTCATTCAGTGCCAGGAACATCACAGGGCTTTTTCCAAGGCCCACGTGTGAGTCGGATGCTTTGCAGAAGCATTCCCTGTTCTGGGGGGAGCATGGGGATGTGGCACTGAGGGATGAGGTCAGCAGGCATAATGGGATGGATTGGAGTTGGGATTGGATCTTGCGGGTGCTTTCCAACCTTAATGATTCCATGATTCTAAGACAGACCAGACTGTTGCACGATGCCCTGTTGAGCCCAATGCTGGAAAGGATGCTGCATTCAGCACAGCGTGCAAAGCATATATATTGAAGGGACTTCAACCTCATCGTTCCCCATTTGCCATCAAGGCTGTCCCACAAAGTTTCTGGGAATGGATTTGAGGCTTGGCAGACTTTGCCATCAGAGAGATGACAGGATGAAGCAGGGTTCATTCATTCCTGCAGGCGTTCATGCCAGCTGAACGGAGCCCTCTGTGTTTCCAGCCACTTTCAAAAAAAGCTCAGCAAAATCATTAAAGTTTCTGTTTGTAATCACCAGGGCTCAGCACACCAGAATTCATGGTGAGATGTAGCTCTGCACACAGCTTTGTTTGCTCTGTTCTTCGGGTTAATATCACGGTCCTCTCATGTCAGGGGAAAAGAATGATCCAAGCAATGCTGCAATCCAACCAGCCAACCAACCCAGCTGGGCTGACACCTCCCTCCCATCAAAGATGCTGCAATCAGAGCTGTCCTATTCCTGGGTCTTGCTGCTTGCATGGTGGTGTGGGTGGACACCCATGGCCCTGAGTGGACAAAGTGTTCCACCAGTGCTTCTTCAGGAGAGAAAGAGAGATCCTCGTGCACACAATAATCTGATCTACCTCTTCTTTCTTCACCTTTCCCTCATCCAGTCAATTTCTCCTCTCCCTTCTGTCTGGGAACAGCACACAAGGTTTTCAGCCAGGTAAATGAGCTGCAGCAGAGGAAGCTCTTTGCTCTGAGAGTGGTGAGGTGCTGGAACAGCTGCCCAGAGAGGCTGTGATGCCCTGTCCATCCCTGGAGGTGTTCAAGGCCAGGTTGGATGGGGCCCTGGGCAGCCTGGGCTGCTGTGAAATGGGGAGGTTGGTGGCCCTGCATTGGTGGGGGGTTGGAGTTTCATGATCCTTGAGCTCCCTTCCAACCCAAGCCATTCTATGATTCTATGAAGGGAAAGGCAGAAACTGGGGGTAGAAAACTCAAGCAAGCATTGGTCTGAGCAAACAAACGCAACAAATTTTGGCTCACAGATGAGATGGGGAAAAACACGAGGAGATGAGAAACAACACCTGTGTGTGTCTGTGGGCCAAGGTCAGGAAGATGTAGGGTGGAAGGAAGGAAGGGAGGGATGTCCATCAGCTCCTCACTCCTTGTGCCTCCCGGGCCAGTGCCAACCGCTTCCATGCAAGAGTGCACAACCACATGGCTCTACTGTCAGACACACTGGGATGATTCACATCCCATCCCTCTGTATACAACAAAATAAACAGCAGAGACCTTTGCCAAATTTTCCCTGCTTCTGGGAATGGGACTGGGACCACCTCGGGTGGTCAACAGTGCACGGCTCTCATCTTGGCAATGGCGCTGAGAACCTTGGGCGAGAACAGCCATCGATGTGCCAAAGCTGTTATTCTGTCTATCCTTCCTCCCTTCAGAGGAAAACCTGGGAGGATGAGACATAAAAGTCACAAATTAGAAGTCAGCAAGAATTATTCCTTTGCTATTTTCAGGCCAGGCTGGTGGTGGCAGCCGATGTTGCCAGCTCCTGTCCATGCCTTTGGGGAAACGTCAGCCTCCAACATTTATTTCCCACTGTCCCCAGGAGTGCCCAAGGTCGCAGCAAGGCTCCAGCTTGTTCTGAGAGCCCTCATTGCTTCCCTCTCTGTAGGCGGGCAGGGTTCATATATTAAACCTTGGAATGAAACGAGAAACTACATCTATGGGTGGTGTCAGGTTGGATTTGTTTTATTTTCAGTTATTTCTAGCAGCCATCCTAAAACCTGACTTTTCTGCCCTGGGTAGCCAACTCCAGAGCATCTGAAATGGCCATTAGTGAAATCTCCAACCTCTCAGCCAACTCCCACCCCAGTGTCTTCCTGGAGGGAGCCCCCGAGTGAGGTGCACTGGGAGGTTTTTCATCCAGGAGCCTGTAAGTGCTGCCAACTCCCTCTATGGCAAGGAGAGCGGCCAGGCATTGCCACAGCTGCCCAGGGAGGGGGTTGGGGGGGGAAGGGGAGGGTCACCATCCCTGGAGGTATTCAAGAACCATGGGGACGTGGCACTGAGGGATGTGATCAGTGGGTATGGTGGGGATGGGTTGAGGTTGGACTTGATGACCTCAGAAGTCTTTTCCAACCCTAATAATTCTATGAATGGAAATGGTGGTGACGGGTTGGCGATTGGACTCAGTGACCTTGGAGGCCTTTTCCAACCTCAGTAACTGTGACTCTATGATTCTAACAGACTCCTTCCATGTTTCTTCCACCTTCCACCAATCCTCACCCGTCAGACCCCAAGAGTGAAGCGGGGTTGCATCTCCAAAGGCTTTGGTTCAGATGAGATTGGCCCGATGCTTCTCTAAACTGCTGATAAGAGCCCGTGATGCTTCCTAAACAGTCTTTGCAGTCACACAGGCGTAGCAAAGAGCAGAATTTACCCCCCTATGTGTCTGGCTGAAATATGCGCTCGGCTCTTCGACTTTGCAAGAAAAGTTCTTCTTTTCTTGACTACCTGCCTCGCTGATAGGGAAGAAGCATGGCCAAAACCAGAGGCGAAAATTTTCCGCAGCAGGTACATTTAAATGTAATCTTCTCTGCCATAAATCAAAGTTTAATCTGACACAAGAGTACAACTCCAGTCCTCATCAATTTGCCTTCCTTGGTTACACGTGAACATGAATATAAAGGACTCCTTGATTTATCCAGCCCGGAGAAGCTGCACCGTGTTTCTTTTAATAGCTGATGCTTTATCTATCAATTCCCTACTCCCCCATGTCTATTCCTGAGCAGGTGATTAGAATTTATCGAGATCTATACTTCACCACAAAGCAGACCCACTTCCCATTACGGTTCTAATGCAGTGGCTTTTATCAAGGGAAATGCGAATATTTATCAGCCCCTGGATTTATAGACATCAGAAAAATAAGACATTACCATTTTAAAGCTCCTTTTCATTGCTTTTTCGTGCCATCTTTCAGCAACGTCACCGTGCTGCTGCTGCAAAGCAGAGAAAGGGCTGATCCTAAACCCAGTTCCTTGGGATCCCATACAGAAGGGGTTTTAGCTTCAAGGGACCCCCTTACAACATGCATTGCTAATTAACTCAGCCAATCTGCTCACGGAGGGTTGCCTTTAGGGGCTGAGCTCAGCAGAGGTGCATTTTGGAGGGGATTTGTGGGCATTTATGGGACGGTCTCCATCAGGGCAGGAGGATTTCCGGGGGCTTCACATCATCCCATCCACACGTGGAGATGTGGAGTGTTCAGCTGTGATTTCTATTACCCAGCATTTAAGTTCCTCATTAAGAGGTGTTAACTCCCATTTAATTCCCTCTCAGGATGGCAGGCGCTCATGCTTAATGAACTCCCTGCTGAGCCATCTGGGCAGCTTTAAGTGAACCCTCTGGCAGCTGGTCAGGGGGTGATTAATGATCACCGTGGCTCGAGCAGAACAGAACTGAGGGGATGAGCCTTGGCGAGCATCGCTTCTTCCTTCCCAATATCAGGACAGCAACTGTGTCCCACCTCTGGTTGCATGCATCAAAGGCTGAGGGGCTTCAAGCTGCAGCCCTGCAGCAGCTTTATTTGGGCTGCCACACAGCATTTCCAAGCGATGGAAGTGGGCAGACCCAAACCAAGGAAAACCCAAAGATGCCTCCAAACCTCCTCCCACTTTGCTCTGCTGCTCAGTCGTGAAACTTCAGTCTTTGCATCCTTTGCATCCCCAACAGTCCCTAGTGCACCAGTCTCAGGAACTGAACTGTACTGAAAGCAAATTTCTCTGCTCTCCCTCCGCTCAGGTCCGTGATCAGTATTTCCCTCTGCTAACTCCCTTCCATGCCCCTCCCTGTTGATTACCCCGAGGAGAAACTGGGGTTCGCCACAAACATCTCCCAGGTTTGTTCTTGCCCAGCTCCAGCAGCTCAGGAACCACCAACAGAACAAGAAATAAGTTGGCAGCAATGCTATGTCACGAGCAGAGATGACAAAGCTGCAGTCAGCTCCTCTGCACTTTCCTGACAGATAATGCAGGAAATTCATTGAGCACCTCATGGCCGCTTACAAATAACTTTCCCGGGACCGGGGACGTGCTCCATAGCTCTCCACAAGGCATTTATCAGTTTTATTCCCTTTATTTTTCACGCTGAGGCAATTCTCTTCTGCTCTTCCTCTGCTGCACCGCTCTGCAGAGCGGCTGGCCGTGGCCGTGCACCTCTCCTGCTGCAACCCATAGGGGCTCACAGCTGTAGTGCAGAGCATTCCCTGGGACGTGGGACATTGGCTTTTCAATTTGTCGTGCCCTGAATTTGGTCTTTTGCTGCTTGGATAGAGCCAAGAGTTCATTCTTGCTTTGAGTGACAGCACCACCACAGCCCCTGGTTTCCAGAGAGGTCGTTGGATTTGAGCAGCGATGGCATTCTCCCATTGTATTGCCAGGGGAATACTGCAGGTCCCGAATGTCACACCGTTATGTAAGGCTGTAAAAACACGGCTTTCCCCCACATTAATCACAGCTCTGTGTGGGCAGCTGGCAGTGAGGGAGGTTGTTGAGCCCTGCAGTGCCTCGGGTCACCTTCCTGTAGCGCTGGTGAACCCGAAGCATCACATCTCCTCCTTATCCCTTGCAACCCCAAAGGGTTTGCGCCCTGTGCTGCAGGAGCTGCAGGTCTGTCAGCACACAAACACTCTCCTTACCATCGTGATCTGTTTTTAGAGTACTCATAAAGAGTGGCAATCACTGGGACAATGGCCAAGGCAAAGCTGGGGTGGGCTGGACGAGAATAACGCAGAAATGGGTGGAGAGAGATGGACTATGGCCAAGTTTAACGTGACACCATGTAGCTTATATGGGAATCTCAGCATTAAGGCGATGCTCAGGTATCAGCTGAACGCAGCTGTGTCCTCCCTGAGCTCCTCCTTCACCGTAGGGAGCACAGTGGCTGATGGGTTGTTGTGATACCAACCTCAAAAACTGTCCAGTCTGTGTACGACAGCTGAGAAATGAGCAGAATTGTTCCCATTTCACAGCTTGGGAATAGGGTCCAATTGCACCTCGTGACTGACCACACTGTACCCACTGGCAGAGCTGGAAATAGAAACTGCACCTCCTGAGTAATTGCTTCATATGCAATTACCCTCCCTTCAAGCGTCGGAAGATCTGTTGTAAGCCCTATCTCCTGAGCACAGCAGCTGAACCTTTGAGTCGCTGTGACCTGCTGATGGTTCGACTCCAAGCTGATGGGGGAAGCAGGATTGGGCCACTGGTGTCTGCTGCTGTGGGCACTCAAAGGCAGCCCTGAGCTAAAGGAGCACCTTGGCCAAGGCAGGACCCCAGCCTGCAGACTGACATCTCCATTCACAACATAAACCTCATTGCTTTGAGGCTGCTGGGCGACACAAGGGCTCTCATGGATGAAATGAAATGAAATCACCCAACCCCAGCCAAGAGATAGCCTCCTTGCTGTGCCTCTGTGCCACCATCTCACCCAGACCAGAGCCAGAAGGTGTTTCTTTGGCTGCTCCAATCCCAGACCACACCTCCAGCAGCAGGGTACCCCTTTGTATGCAGCATGTGCTGGAGAGGAATGAACCAGCAGAGCTGGAGGATATTGGGAACCAACCAGAGGAGCCTTTCCCTTCCCACACATCACAGCCAGGGGGATGGAATCCGGCCCATCTGGAGCATCTTAACTATTGTGCAACAGCCTGCTGTCACAAATCTCCTTATCTATCTGCAGATCTCAGGGGCAAACCAGGATCAGAAAAACAGCCAACCATGCAAAAACAAACGTGTAGCTCTGCCTTAGAGCTCTTGGGCATCTCGGGCTGGGTGTGATGGTGCGTGATACAACAGGGAAGTGGAACGGTGTGGCCATCAGTCACATCAATGGGGATGCATGGTGAGCCATCTGCCTCTCAGAAGGTGGGTTGGGAAGACTGTGGGGAGCTGGGGCAAAAATCTAAGCCCTCCTGGGTTGTCCTGGCCAGGCTTGACTGGTGCTTTAGCAGAAGTTCATGGGAGCAAAGAAAAGGAGCTCACATTCAACCACAAAATCCAGGCTGGGACGTGGGCCAGCTCACAGCTCTCACCCTACACCGTGCACAAGAGAGGGGGCTGTCGTGGGCAGGGTGCTGGGAAGCCACATTTGGGGCTGGTGGCACATACCCCACGGTGTATGAACACACGTACACACACAGCAGTCCCTCTGGCTGACGATGGAGCCATCAGACTGATGCAGCACTTCACTCCCTTTGGAGAATCGCTCCCTTCTTCTCATCCCTCTTTATAATGGAGGTTTTTTATTTCCCTACGGTTGCTTATTCATGCCTTAATGGCACTTGATTTTCAATAGGCTCTCAGAGCCCTTTCCTGTGCATACTCTGCACTGCTATTAGGCTTTTCAGCACTCTCCTGCTCTTTAAACAACCTCTGCTTGCTTTTCCTGCAGAGACTTGTAGCTGTGCTGGGGTTACACAACTCCTGCTTGTATTGCCATCCAGTTGAATGTGGCCATTCTCAAAGAGAAGCAAGAATAGCATCCAAGTCTTTGAAATACACACAAAAAAAACCCCACAGATCTGAGCCACTCTCGGTGCTGCTCTAAAGTGTTTGCTTTGATTGGTGCATGCACTGAACAGGGGACTCAGCCTTCAGAGCTTATGAAATTGCTTTCCTCTTTCAAGGACTTCACAATAAAGCTCAACACCATTTAATTCCACAGCGTCCTGTGTGACTGCAAGCAGAGCAATGAGGGTGAGTTGGTGGTAGACCTTGCAGCTCGTGGAAGCAGCCCAATGGTACCCCAGTTTGGGATCTGGGTAACAAATAGGGTCAGACCCTAACAAATAGGGTCAGAAAGTCCTCTGTGCCCAAACCCTTCCTGGTTTGGAGGGCTTAGGGGGTGAGAAAGAGTGTGTGAGGACAAGGGTTGGATTCAGGGATCACAGAACACAGATCACAGAACGGGGATCCCCAGTGGGAGGGGATCCATGAAGATCACTGGGTCTCAGCTCCAGGTGAGCTTGGATTTCTGTTACCTGCCAGTGTAGACGTGCATGAGCTGAGCCCTGATTTAGAAACCCCCCATGGGGGCAAGAGTTGAGCCCTATGTCTGTCTTTGCATGAGCCCGTGGATGTCCATTTTCAGGAGGGATGGAAGGAGAGGGAGATCCTAAGGGACAACTGAAAGCTCGTCAAGACTAATGAGATCTTAAAGCTTACTCACTGAGGCTGTTTTTCAGTGCCCACAGCACAGATATTTTAACTTGTTCCTTAATTTGCTCTTAAAGCAGTTAGCAAAATTCCTGTCATCCATCAGTCCGTGGCAGCTCATCTGAAAGGCACGGCCAGGAGCTGTGCATTAATTGTGAATGCTTTGCTGAATTTACTGCGCGGCAGGACCAGATTTTTCACCCTGAGATGAAGAACGAAGACGCTGTTTGGCACAATCAATACTTCTCTAGATGACTGAGAAATTATTGAGGCTGCAGAAGCCACGTGTGGAGTGTTATCACTTCTCCAAGGCACCCCTGCTCTGTAGTAGAGCACCGCAGTATTGTTAATAGATCAGCATCACAGAATTGTTAAGGATGGAGAAGACCCCCAGGATGCTCAGTTCCAACCCCAACTCACCCCACCATGCCCACCGACCACGTCCCTCGGTGCCACATCCCCATGGCTCTGGAACATCCCCAGGGATGGTGACTGCAGGGCAGTCAATGCTCAACCACTCCTTCTTAGAATAAATGTTTCCTAATGCCCAACCAGAACAGGGCCATTCCAGGCCCAATCAGACCCTCATCCTTGGGTCTTCCCAATGGCACAGATGGATTCCCAACCAACAAACCAAGGAAAATTCTCCCATTTTTAGCTAACTTCATAATAAACCCAAGAGCATTATAAATACAAGGCAATACTGAAAGCACCACTCAGCAACCACTAAACCCAGCGTGAAGTGAGGATGTAAGGAGAAGTTCATTAATTGTCATGGGAGTTTATGTCAAATTAGCTGTTGTTGGATTAGTGAGAAATGTGGTTGCAGGGGAGCAGTGAGAGAGGCCCCATTGCAGGGGTAGATTTTACCTTGCTTAAGTTGAAATAACATCTACTGTGGTACCTGATTGCCTTGTAAGGGTTTTATAACAGGAGTTAGGGTGAAGCTGGGTTTAGCCTTCGCAGAATCACAGAAGAGATTAAGTTGGAAGGGACCTTAAAGATCATCTCATTCCTGTGGGCCTGAGCTCAACTTCATGCAGGTGATTTCACCTACAGACCCCCAGATCTCATCTCTGTTGTCAATCCTTGTCAAGCCTCTCCGCAATCACCTTTTCTTTTAAATCAAAGCACCTTTTCCTTCTTATATTTACTCATCACATCCCTTCCAGTTCCATCCATTGATCCAAAGCAGATGGATTGTCTCTGATCTCAATTTGTGGCATGAAAAACTGTGAATTCCTTTTCAGGGAACCATCCTGAACCCCCTTGATTTGCAGATGACGCCCATCGGTCAACACAACGGAGGGCAGAAAAAATAAATGGGAGAGACCAGGAAGAGAGAAACTTTGGGTTATGTTCAGGTGGAAAATCCTCTTATGTCAAGGACAGCTGCTTCACAAGGCCATATCTGCTGTCCTTGAGCAACGTGGCAGCTCAGCTGTGACCCCCAGCCTGGTGATGAATGGCTCCAACCCATCTCATCCAGCACCTGGTGGCACCAGAGCCCATAGGCATCCACTGTGCTCTGCATCTGCATGGAAGGTCAGGGATGCATGTGACAAAAGTGACATGAGATTGGGCATGAACAACCAGGCATTTTGTGCCCCCAAGACCCAACAAGGTACTGACACCTTGTCCCAAGTGTCTGGGAGTGCTTGGGAATGAAGCAGATGTCACTTGGGGTAAGACAACCACAGGGAACCCCGACTGCATGGGGGAGATCGCCTCCCTCTTGAAGCATGGCAGGAGCAGAGCATGATGCCCACCACCACCACCAGGGTCACGATGGCGCCAGCACAGCCCAGCTCAGAGCAATGCCACCTCTCCTCAGTCTGTAAGAGCTCTCTGCAGCTGAGGCTGTCTTGAGGACTGCTGTAGGGTACAGACAGCCCTGTTGTAGGGTACAGATGCAGAACTCGGATGGTGTGGACGCAGAAGACCTCAGGTAGGTCTGGATGCAGAACTCAGAGGGGCACAACTCAGAGCTGGAGGAGAAGTGGGATGGAGATCTGCACCGCATTTCCTTCACATCGACTTAACAATTGGGAAGTCAGCACTCAGCAAGGAGGTGAGAGGATCACAGCTATTAACGTCCCTTTTATCTCCACAACATGGGGAAAAAAAAACTTCAAAAATAGAAACTCCCTTTAAAGCAAAAATCCAAACCCATGCAGCACGCAGGAATCCCTCCTTGCAGTTTCCTGTTTTGCAGGGGTGGGGGGGATTTCTCAGTGTTTGTGTGCACAGCAGCTCTTCTGTCGTGTGCTGCACTCGCAGTTGATCTCCAAGAACCCCATAAAAGCCATCGGCTCCTGGATTTAAGATCCCACAGGAAAAGTATGAGAAGGAACGACGAGATCCCAGCAGCAGCTTGCAGACAAGTCGTGTTCTGAGGAATGAAAAGAAACTTCATTTGGAAGCTTCTACCTGTGATTGCCCTTGGAAGGCACATGGAAGGGCACTGCGGTGAAGCCACAGTGCAGCACCACGAGCCCTTGGCCTGAGCCAGGTGCTGAATTTCCTTGAAAGAGACTGTTTTTTTAAGCTGGAGACATATCTTCAAACTCAGCTGCACAGAGGCAGCTCTGCCCGGTTGCAGGTTGCTCCTTTAGGTGGCCCTACAGGTTTGCTACTTTGGAGCAGCGTGATCAAAGCTCATGCACATCCTCCAGCTTGTTTCCCAAACCACTGTGTGCCCCGGGCTGAGAAGCAGTCCCACTTCCAGCACTCCAATTCCTCTCTGTTTGGTCTTATAGGAAGGAGCACATGGTTTCCGTCCCATACAGTAAACAGAGCCTAAATCCAGGCCTCTAAGTTTGTCTAGATTTTGAAATAATTACTTGCATTCTCCTAATTTGTACAAATTTTGATTTAAGCCTTAATGTAATAATTTATCTGGGGAACAGAAGCAAGCTGGCACTGCCGATTAGGAGGAGCCATCTGTTTTTCCCAAATCCTTTGCAGGCTTCAGCCCAGGGACCACCACAGTTGGACCCAACCACCCCACCAGCTCTCCTTGGGGGTCTGTCTCCAGGGACCACATCTTGGGGTCTTAAGAGATGAGCGGCTCCTTCCAGCCACGGGGGCAGCTCTGACCATGTCAAGGTCTGTGGGGGTTGATATGGGGGCAGTCCGTGGACCAGGATGGGTTCGTGATCATGAAGGGGAGGGAGATGTTTCCTCAATGAGGATGATGGAGAATGTTGCTTTGGGGAATACCTTGCACCTTGTTGGCATCTGGAGACAGCGGGTGGATGGATAGGACCACCCTTGTCACAGAATCATACAATCATTAAGGTTGAAAAGGACCACTAAGGTCATCTAGTCCAACCATCCACCTACCACCAATATTGCCCGCTAAACCATGCCTAAAAGTACCACATCTACGTGTTCTATCAAACAGCTCCAGGAATGGTGACTCCACCCCCTCCTTGGGCAACCCATTAAAGTGTTTAGCCACTCTTTCAGATAAGTTTTTCCTGATATCCTTAAAGGGGTGGACAGAATCCTGTTGTGGAAATACCTATTTCCCATCTCACTCCCTGTATTCCCCAGCAGCCCAAGGAGCATCTTTCATTCTGGAGAGTTGATCGTGGCCGGGAGAAGAGCAGAGCTGACGAAGACTGAAGACGTCCCACTGCCCAGCTGAGGACAGCTGTGTGTCCCCAAGGATTGGTACAAGGAGGTGGCCTTCTCAGAGATCACTCCCTGCATGCAGCTCTGGGGTGAGGATGGATCCTGCTAACCAGACCTGGCTCTGCTCTCAGCCCAGTTGGTGCCATGCCCTTGGAGCATCACCAGAGCCAAGCAATTCTTGCAGCTCTGAAGATAATAATAACTTTGGATGTGATCTCATCAGGTTTGCTCATCCCTACGGCCTTCTTTGTGTAGCAGGATTTTTTTAGAGCTCCATTCTGTGCTGAGGGTTGAGGAGAGCTCTCTATCCTCCTTGACACAAGGACCCCATGGAGATGGCGTCTCCCTCCACTTCCATGGCATCAGCAGAGAGTCTCCTTTGGGTGGTGACTCAGAAAACATCTTTGGGCAGTCAGAAGCTGGGGGCTCCCTGTGCTCCCTCTCCTTGCTCTGTCAGAAGGCTTCACCGTAACCTTGAGGACGTGTGTGGGGCTTTTATACGCCAACCATTAAACAAAAATAAAACAGCAATAACAGAAGGAACATTTGCCAGATGTTATTGCCTCCCTCGTCTGCATTTTGTTCTGCAAAATGTTCTGTCTGCAGCACTTGGCTCAGGCATCACCTCTGGGTGGAGGCTTTCTCTATGCCCCCCAAAGCCCCCAGCCAACCTGGCCTGGGGAAGCTTTGTAGGGAGGCTGATTTGGGGCTGTTGGTGACTTTGATTCATGGTACTGGAGATGGGAAAATTCCTTTGCTGAGTCACTCCTTTGCTTTCCACAGCAACCCCCACTCTGCAGGCTCCTTTCAAGCCCAAGGGGATCAGTGTGGGCTGCTCATGGTGAGGCCCAGGGTCCCCCAGCTCACCATGGCTCCCTACAGCACAGCCAAGGTCTGCCCCAGCTGCTGTCCAACAGCACTGCCTGGTCCCCACGGAATAGCACTCTGCAATCCCCTACACCTCACGAATGGGATGTCTGAGAGTCATCAAATAATCAAACAGTTAAGGTTGGAAAAGTCCACGAAGGCCATCGAGCCCAACACATCCCCACCGTGCCCACTAGTCTGGGCTGAATCACAAAGACTTTGGCCAGGGGCAGTGCAGAAAGGTCAAAGAAGGACCAGAAGAAGCTTTGGAGAAATTTCTACAGATGGATAGAGGCGGGGAAGCCTTCCATTTCCACCCGCACACAGCACCTTTTTCTCAAGTCACACTTCAGGGAGCAACCCTGAAAAGCATCCAAAAAAACCACCTGGATCCTCTTCCAATCACTCCTCTCCTTTGCATTCCCCACCAAGGGCAGAAGGATGTCACCAATAGGTGCCACCTCCCAGCACGGGGTGACAAATGCACATGGGGTGTCTTCTTGGGTTGGACGCATTCCACATTGCCTCCATTCCAACAGCTCATCCCCTGGGTGGGATGCCAGGACTGGGCCATCCTTTCCTTGATGCGGACAGTTGAACTGCATGATCCTGTAGGTCCTTTCCAACCTTGTTTTTTCTTGCTGCCTTCGGGCTGCGAGTCCCCTAAAAATGCATTTTGAGCCAGCAGGGCGCTGCGGTTCATAAATGGGATTCGTTTTTCTCCCTGGGGTTTGTGCTGGGCTTTCAGTCAGCAGCGCCGAGCCAAAGCCCTTGATGTTTTACAGCTCTTGCTAATGCATCGGCGCTTCCCAAAGCAAACTGTTTATGGACACACCGCAAAGGGAAGGGGGAAGGTCCCCACAGTGGGTTATTTATAACCCTGCTGATCGCTGGCCTCTGCTTTTTTCCTCTTTCAGGGGTTGGAGGCAGGAGTGCTCAAGCATGCAATTACCTCCATTGTCACTCCCTGCTCAGAAATCATCATCAGATCTCCCTCAGGAAGAATTCACCATCAGGCTGTCTGCAGAGGTTCAATGCAAGCAGTGCTACACCGTTGGCTGCTACGTTGCTGTAATTCCTTCCAAACCCAAGGTAGTCCCAAATGGCACAAATACCCTGTTATGTACAGGAGAGGAGGAACAAATCGTGGCCCAATGCCTGAGCTATTATTTAGGGTCTCTGGGGACTATAGGACATTCATGTCTTTTGCTCTGGTATGATTCTCTTTGTCTCTGAGGAACAACGCTTTGCATCCATCAGCATGGCCACAGACATCTGTATGTTGTACACTGCATGCTTTTTTTCCCATTTAGACTCAGGGGACGATTTACACCACTCCAACAGTGTGAAACTGGGTCCTACCACAGTGCCCAGAGGATACCAAGTCAACATCTGTTCCAACGCTGCTCCCCAGGGTGAGGAGATGAGCAGAGAGACAGAAAGGACCCAACATTCCCACCCATGCAATGAGATGCAGCAGTGGGGAGGTGACAAAACATTTTTGCAAGCCCATATCTTTCCAGGAACACCACACTTGGGTTGCCACCACCAAGC
>NW_024885486.1:0-1292 GCF_019232065.1 Centrocercus urophasianus
TTATGGGGTGCAGGGGGGATTATGGAGTGCAGGAAGCATTATGGGGTGCAGGCAGAGCTGTAGGGGATGGGGTGCAGGCGGGGCTGTGGGATGCACACCGCTGCGGGATGTGCAAAGGGCCGTGATGTGCATGGAGAGCTGTGGGAGGCGTGCAGGGCCGCGGGGCGCGTGCAGCGATGCGAGGTGCACAGACAGGGCTGGGGGGTGCACGCACACCCACACCATGGGGTCCCTGCCCGGCCACGTCCCCAGGAGCCCCCAGTGCCCCATATCTGGCCCCTTCCCCCTGCAACCACACGGCTGCTCCCAGGAGGGCTGACCCACGCAGCCGCTGCCGCAGCACCGTGAGGCTGCAGATTTCAGGCAGTCTGGGATGGGGACACAACCCCAGAGCGGCTGAGCGGCGAGATGAGTTTTCTGGACTCAGCAGAGGAGCTGCCAGGGCAGGGATGAGCCCAGGGAGCCGCAATGCTGAGGGTGCAGATCTGGGGCACCGCAGAATAAAGGGCTGGGAGCTGAGCCCCGAGCTGACCAAAGCAATCCTGGCCCCACGCAGGTGAGTGAGGACTGGAAGTACGTGGCCATGGTCATCGACCGCCTCTTCTTATGGATCTTCGTTTTCGTCTGCGTCTTCGGCACCGTCGGGATGTTCCTGCAGCCCCTCTTCCAGAACTACACCACCAACTCCCTGCTGCAGCTTGGCCAGGGCACCCCCACCTCCAAATAGTGCAGGGGAGGGGGGGGGGATGGGGACGGAATGAGCACAGGGGACGGTGGGTTTTGTGCTCTCAGCCCACACTGCAAACCAATAAACACTGACACAGGAGTGGATGCTTTGTCGTAGTGTCATTGAGCGGGGCAGGCGAAGGAGCGCGTTTTTCATGTGCTTCTCTGCAAACAGGGCTCAGCCACGGAGCACGGAGCAGCTGGTGGGCAGCGGTGCGTGGCACGAGGGGATGGCACACGCCAGAAATGATTTAAAACCCATTTATCTAGGTAGGGATCGATGATGCCACGATTCGTTTCGCACAGCAGGGGAAACTCCGGGTTGCTGTGGCTTGCTGTTCCTCAACCACCTCCTCTCTCAGGTGCTCCCAGCACCGAAATCCTGAGAGCTTCACCCTGACAGCAGCACCCTGCCTGGTCCGTGTGTCCCAACGCTGCTTCCCTGTTGTGGGTGCAGCCCAAATCCTGCTCTGTCCCCAGTTAACAGGGACCCACGAGTCCCAGGGGGAGCCCAGGGAGCCCCCAGCATCCCAACAGAGCACCCCCAGCATCCCAACAGAGCACCC
>NW_024885487.1:0-33857 GCF_019232065.1 Centrocercus urophasianus
GAGGATATACCACAAAAGTTTTAACCAACTTTCCTCACTGTTTGGACAACTTGAGATGCAGTCATCTTCCAAATTACTGGCAGTATGACTAAGAAGCAGAGCAGCAGGTCCCAGGAATCTGACAGCAGTACAAGCAAACCTACATTCCATTCTCTATTTGCCTACATTCCATTTCTCTATTATAAAAGCAGGACCAACTTTGCCTTTCTCTGGAAACAAACAAACCTAAATCTCAGGTCTTCATAACAGAGCTAAAGGGCAGATGATACCGAGCTGCAATAGTGTAGTACAATATATGCTACAGCATGAGACACGCAGATATTGGATTGTACCATAATAATTTGTGAAGAATCTGCTAAACCGTATCAACAAAAGCAGTAGATCTCCGTAGGTTTCTGCTTTATAGCCCTGACAAGTTGTCTTCTCACTGAATCTACAAAGTGACTTTCAATACACAAGTTCAGAATGTTTTACTAATAACCAACAGACTGTAAGCCAGAAAGAAAGCTTTCCAGGCATTTTACAAGCACATCATGGTGAAGGAGAATGAGCTGTCTGGGGAGCATATGAACCAAGCACTGGATGTCTTCAAGAACAAGTTTGACGGGAATAACACAGATGAAGTTTGTCCTGCATTGGGAGGCAAATATATTGGCTGACCTTTTGAAGGCCTTCTCAAGACTCCAATGCTATGACTTTGAGAAATCAAATGACTTCTTTCAGTGATTCCTCCTGGGAGTTTAGGACAGACCTAACCACACAATTTCCTAGCAGAAAATTGTAAGTCATATATCTTCCTTTCACTCTGCAGTTACACTAAAACTGCAGCACAAAATTTGCACTGTCCCTTTAACATTGCTACTTCTGAGAGACTTTATCACCACCCCAACAGCATTTCTATTACTTATTTGCTTCTTTGTTCTCTGTAACGTTGCCTTTCATAATCAAATTACAAACATTCTATTACAATTTATTACTGGAGAAGAGTTTTGCTGAAAGAAATTCTTACAAATGCAAAAAGCATTTAGTTGTGATATTACTTCAGAAATAATCAAACAGAACTGAGAAGTTCATTAGAGTAGAGAGAGAGATCTGCCTTCAGCACTTCTCATCTTGTGGCCTTTCTAGCATCCTTCACTCTGCCATTGGCAAATTTAATTCTGCCCAATAGTCCCACATGCTCTTCACAATCAATTTTTTTCCCCCCATCTCTTTGCTTCTCTCAACTCTGTGCATTTTTCCATTACTTTCTCTTCTGCACCCCATTAAAAATACATAAATACCATCATCTCCATTCTGATGGCAGCAGCCAGAAGCCACTGAGCTCCCACCTCTCAGTCCATATGTAACCAGAGATGGGTTTTTTTCAAAACTGCAGGGAACACAAGTCCGTTTGGATGTTCTGAAATTCTGAGCCATTTATTTGAACACGATCCACATGAAGAACAGCAGCACAAATTCAATCTGCGTGGCATCTTAGTACTGTGACTTTCATGCAGGCAGTGATTATCATGATAACCTTTTTCATACAAGTGCAGAAGCGCTTGAAACAGAGAGTACCTTGAAATAGAATGTGCCACTTCAAATAAAGAAGTGAATCAGAAACTTCAGTAGGTAGTAAAACTATTTCAAAGGCAGCAACAATTTACAGAAAAAAAAAAAATCAATTTGTGGATGTGGGTTGGAAGGAGATGAATCTTTTTGGAGAAGTAACTTTCTTTACCCACAGAAAGCTAGTGAGTCACATACAAAGGATCAAATTCAGCTCTCCTTAAAGTATGTTAACCCATACTTGAAGAGTGTAGACCCTTTGATAAATGAGAAGGGAGAACTGGTTCCAACAGACACGGAGAAGGCTGAGGTACTCAACACGTTCTTTACCTCATTCTTCACTGGTAGCTAAGATTCCCACATCTCTCATGTCTCTGAACCTCTAGGCAGGAGCGTGGGGAGCAAAATGCCTCCCACTGTATGAGTAGAGCAAATCTGAGATCACCTCACGAGACTGAATGTTCCTATGGAGCCAGACAACACACATTTGATGGTCCTTGAGAAACTGGCTGATACGGTTCCCAAGACACTCTCCATCATATTTGAAAAATAATGGCTGTCAGGTGAATTCCCTGATGACTGGGAAAAGGTAAACATTACTTTTATTTTCAAGAAACCATGGTTCTACAAGTTAGTGAGACTCACGTACATGCCTGGAAAGATCAGAGTGGATCCTCCTGGAAGAGATGTCAAAGCACACGTTAGACAAGGAGGTGACTCAAGCCAGTAGTATAACTTTACCAAGGGAATACAGTGCCTGAATAGTCCGGTGGCCTTCTATGACGGAGTGATGAATCAGTGGACAAAATAACGGCAACTAATAACATTTATCTAGATCTGTGAAAGGCCTTTGACTGACATATCTCGCCTTCGAATTGGAGAGATATGGATTTTAAGGCTGGTCGACTTGGTGGATAAAGAGCTGGTTGGGTGGTCACAACCAGAGGGTTGTAGATGATGGCTCTTTATCCAGGTGGAAGTTGGTCATGAGTGATACACCTCTTCAATGAAGAAAGACTGGAGGAGTTAGGCTTGTTCAGCTTGGAGAAAAAAAAAGATTCTAGAGGGACCTCACTGTGGCCTTCCAGTACTTGAAGGGAACCTGTAAGCAGGAAGGGGACCAACTTCTTACACGGTCTGATAGTGACAGGACAAGAGGCAATGGTTTTGTACTAAAACAGTTGAGACTTCAGTTAGAAATAAGGAAGAGAGTATTTACTCAGAGACAGTAGAACAGACTGCCCAGATAAGCCGTGGATGCTCCATCCCTGGAGATATTCAAGGCCAGATTAGATGGGGCCCTAGGCAGCCAAACCTGGTAGGTGCAACCCTAATCATGATGGGAGTTGGAACTAGATGATCCTTAAAGGTCCCTTTCAACAAAGCCACTTCATGATTCTGTTATTCTATACTACAACAACAGACTGATAAACAAGCAGGCAGTGTTAAGAACTACATAGGAATACAATTAAAAGAATATTGAAGACGAAGTTTAAAATATCACTACCTTATGTCAGTGGCATGGTCAAATGGAAATGAAAACAAAGCCATATTTTATGAAATAAATATAATTTGGTAGCTAAAAGACAGAATTAGTATATCTGTTACATGGCAGATTATAAACAACATAATTCCCTAGTGTACTTGCATATACTTGAAGGTTTAAGCACTTCAGATTTGACTGAGGAGATTCACAATATAGACTAAATTCAACTTCGGAATTCAAATTCAAAACTAAATTCAACTATAATTAAGTCTCCAAAATGTTATGAGATTGCATCAAGAGATAACAGTATTATGGTAGAGCAAATAATTTCATCATTCCTACTTACACGTGGCTTGTTTTCCATAAACATGTAACAAGCACTAAAACTTATGTATACAAGGTATAAAAGTGTTAAAGTTTCAATGCGACTTTTTATTTAAATGCAAAGTAAGTTAAAATTTAGTTCAAAATGCCTTCAGGTTAGTCAATAGCAGGGAAGGAATATAATATGTCAAAATACGAAGTTACCTTTACAGTGCAGATTTCATTGTTTGACACTGATGCCTAAAGCAATAGCAAATTCATATCTCTGTAAAATATTTTTTATATTAAAAATTGTTACTTATCCCACTACAGTCATTACTTTTCTAGCTGTGCGTCAATTTTTTTTTAAATGGAGGATTTCATAAAATCATGGAAAAGTATCATTTCTAGAAATAAAAGACAGATTAGATATTTCTCTGTTCTTCAAACTCACCAAGAGATAGATTGTACTTCATTGAAAAATTCTACAACAGAGACAGAAATTCATAGAATCACCACAGTTGAAAAAGACCTCCAAGATCATCCAGTCCAACCATTCATCTACCATAACCACCTACCACCCTACTGAGTCACGTCCCTCAGTACACCTATTTTCTTCAACACTTCCAGAGAGAGTAACTCAACCACCAACCTGGGCAGCCCATTCCAGCTTCTGATGACTCTCTAGGAGAAGAAATTCTTCCAAACATTCAACCTGAATCTCCCCAGCACAACTTGAGGCCATTCCCTTTCATCCTATCACTTGTTAGACAGAAGAGGCTGATCTCTACTTTCACCAAAATCTCCTTTCTGGCAGCTGTAGAGAGCAATAAAGTCGCCTCTGAGCCTCCTCTTCTCCAGACTAAACAATCCCAGCTCCCTCAGCCTTTCCTCATAAAACTTGTACTCCAGAAACCTCATCAGCTTTGCTGCCCTTCTCTGAACACATTCCAGGGCCCAGATGTCTTTCCTGTACATAGGGCCCAAAACTGAACACAGTACTCAAGGTGCAGCCTCATCAGTACCAAATACAGAGAGATGATCTCTTCCCTACTTCTGCTGGATGCACTATGTCCTATATAAGCCAGCACACCATTGGCCTTCTTGGCCAACTGGGCACACTGCTGGCCCACGTTCAGCCAAGTGTCAACAAACACCTCCAGGACCATTTCTTCCACACAGTCCTTCAGCCACTCTGCATCAAGCCTGTAGCATTGCCTGGGGTTGTTGTAGGACCTGGCACTTGTCTTGTTCAATTCAATTTTATTTTCTCTGAATCCTCACAGTGTAGGAACCTCACTTCAGCAGAACATCTAGTAAGGTGAGTACTAAACCAACTTCATCTACTCCCCTATTCCCACCAACTTACCCAGTAAAAATTTTAGCTGACAACTAAACTGTTTGACATATTTTTGGCTTTGAACACTACAAAAAGGTCGTGCTTCCACAAAACTAAACAGATTCTGCACCCAGAAAGCTCATGCCTACGCCTCCTCTCAAATGCATTCAGTAAGGCCAGGGTGGGCTGCATGAATTCTGCTTCAAAGAAATAAGCAATTAGGAAGAAAATAAATCTGCCTTTCTTCCTTCTGGGGTCCCCATTAAATTTTTACTATTTTTCTTTTAAATGCACCTCCCACAGAGGAACCCATCTAACCAAACCAGCCTATAAAATAATAAATAAAAAAATAACAGAAGGAATCTACTCTTTATCTTTAGTCCAATTTCCAAAGTGAACTTGAATACGTTATTTTTACCCCAGCAGTCTAGAATTTGTTTCTCATTGTATTGATTAGACAGAATTTGATGAAAGGCACTTGCAGGCACTGGATATATTTTACATCTTTGTCATTGGTTCATCTTTCACTAACAAGTTTGGAGTGTTCTCCTTATCTTTTATTTCCAGAATGCGATAAAAAGCTGCATATTAACCACTTCTCTTCCTGCACTGGAAAAAGTTATCACTTTGATGCACAGAGATCTTTTGCAATACAGTTTTTGGCAGCATAAATTAGACAGGAGTAACTCTGTATTTCCTTAAGTAGTTACACACTTTGGTTTGGGATTTGATTTCCTGTTGTTTAGATCCCCTCTTGAATGCTCTGGATAGAGCCTTAATTCAGTGCTGCATACATTTATTTTCTGTAGGTTTCAGTCAGTCATACAAAAGGAGAGGCTGCTCTTAGGGGTCAATACACTCAAAATGAAACAAAGAAAGTCTTTCCAAAGAAAATTATTTTTTAACAGAAATAATGTAAGAAATGTTTTAAGAAAAATCTGACTTCTAAATGTATGCTTAGGTAAAAAGTATCCCCACTTTCACATGCCTTTTTCTTCATTGATGAATTTGAAATGAATGTGAATTCTGGAATTGCACTAAAAAGTAGAAAGTGCTTTCAGCACTGGTGCAGATCACACCATCCCAGGTACAAGAACTTACGAAGCAATGGAGAAAAATATTCGAAGCATGTAGCATTTAGAGGTATGTAATTATAAGGAAACCTCCAAGACAAAGACATCCTGACATCTGACAGAGACCCTTCTAGGCTAACAATGAGCCATCCCAAAGACTTTCACTCAAAAGTGTCACTTCTCAGCCTCTTGGGCCTGGAGCCCGGAAAACATACATACATATTTAAAATCACCAGCAGCTTGGAACAGCATATATAGGGCTGAAGACAGTGCTGGGTTGAGCAAGCAGAAGGGGAACAGCTCTCCTCACTGACAAAAAGGTCCCAGAGTTGGGCCAGGCTCTTGCTGCCATGAGAAGGGGACAGAGAAAGCTCAAAACATGGAATCCAACAACATACTATTTATGGAAGTGGACAATGCACCTTTCCCCTATGATGAGCCTTTAGCACATCAAACTGAAGCGATAGCTTTACAAAAAGCAAAGAGAATTCAGGGGCAGAGGTTGGAAAGCCGCCCCACTGTGAACACAGCTGTCATTAGAGTATGACACTGATGAGATCATGGCAACCACTGGCTTTCATCTGCAGATGAAAGATGAGAGATAGACACTCACAGCATTCCAGAAGATTGCTTATTTCTGAACGGTAAAACAAACATAATTTTTCTTTTTTAGAAAATAAGAAATTAAAACAGAGTTTGGAAGCAAAGAAGAAAATATTCATCACATCAAATAATTAAAGAGCCTGAAATCACATCAAGAACAAAGAGGGAATTCAAGCAGGAAAATTTTACATTCAGAATAGAAAACAAAAGGCTGTGATTCTAATTCTTATAGACATTCACCTGCCACTGGGCCACGTACAAAAAAGCAGATCAGCTTTTACACATTTGGCCAGTAAATGATACAAGCTATGTAGTGATGTGATTTAAGCTGAAGGTAAACCAAGACAGTGAGACTGGGAATCACTTAAGGCAGCAAGTTCAAGCATTGCCATTTTAACACAAATTAGCTCAGCTCACATCTTACAGAGAAGTAAAAATTAATTAACTTCTGTTTTGTTGGACAAACTTACCGTTTAATTTAAGATACCAGGCTGTAATTACCAGCCTTCACTCTGGAGATCAGTGTTGGAGCTAACAGGCCTGTGAGAGACATCTTTCATTTATTTAGCTACTGCTATCTGAGTACGTTGCAATCTGTCTGTATGAGACTTCTTTGCCCTCACAGCTCCCCTGTGTGCAGACAAATGCTGTTACTTCTGTTTTCCAGCTGGGACATGAGTGTTGATGCCTACTTCAATGACAGAGTGCGGCACTGCAGGCCTGAATGCCACTAAAAAATTGTCTGCAGGCTGAAACTCAGAGTCCTGCCAGCTAGAGCACTCATACAACAGGAAAGCCTAAGTCCAGCCCTCCTCTGATATGACTAGGTCCTTTCTCCCAGGGCTCTCAAACCTAAGGCAGTTCTCCCAGGAGTCAATGCAACAGATCTTCGCACTCTGGCTGGTCAAGAAAGGTTGGAAGAGAGCTCTTTTTCTTCCTGAATCCTCACACTACAGAGCCATATTGTAATTAATTACGAAAAGAAAATTATAGTGGCTTTCCATAAATTAGCAGTTTTCCCTTACTTCTGGCTTTCCTTAGCCAGCGTGTGTCTAATCATGTTATCCTAATGATTATTTCAAGTAGTTTTTACGGGTGTAATGTAAGTACATATTGCTATCTTTATTTATAGCTGATATGGACACAGAGAACCATCATGTAGTCTGACTCCAACCATCTGCCATAACACAGGCCAGGTAGTGCATCCAAAACTTGCTATACATGTTTGCATTAAAGGTGCAGGTGTCATGGAGGTGGCAGAGTCACGGAAGCATGGAGATGTGGCACAGAGGGACATGATTAGTAGGCACGATGGGGCTGAGTTGGTGGTCAGATTATATGATCTTAGTGGTCTTTTCCAATCTTAATGATTCTGTGATTACCTGTTTAAAGGATGTCTCTTGCATCTCACTGTCACTTCAAACTCTGTGCACCTCTGTTGGGAAATAACAGTGTTTGCAGTGTGGGTTTACTCTTAGCTCAGCCTACAGGGTCCACAAAACACTCTTTCCCACATAGGAGATTTGGCAGAAACTGGCGCTGTATTGGGGAATGCAGGCAGCTCATTTACCAGCTTGAAAATGCGATGCTCATCTTCTTAACACCTCACAGAGAAACAGTACGTTCAGCTTACATAAATTAAAAAAAGAAACTGCAAAATGAACAATACAGAGAAAGCTTCTTGAAAAAATACTTCTGATATGATTCAGAAAGCAAACACTCAAATGCTCAGTCATAGCTTTGGCATCTTGTTCTGTATTTAAGGTACAGTCTCTCTTGACAGCTTCACCTATACTGCTTTTCTCTAGCTAAGTTTGCTCGCACTCAGCTCTTAAAGTGGTACATTAACTACAAAGTGCAGTACTCAGACATGGAGCTGTGCCTGAACACGTCTCCATTCTACTCCAGCTTTCTATGCACAAGCAGTGCAAACTGATACAGAACAGCAACGCTGAGATTTAGGAGCCTAAGTACCACGTCTTATGGTGACATCCGAGAACAGAGAGAAAATAGAGATTCTCAGTTGCCTGGAGGAGTTTGTCATCGCATTCCCTAATGCTATTTACAGGAAATTAACTTTGCTCTCCTCTGCATCTACACCTACCTTTTCTCCAGAGGTAGATTCCATGGAGAGACAATCATCATTTCCTTTGCACAAAGCAAAAGAAGAACTCAAGCTGCAAACCCAGTTACAGAAAATCTAGTCAAGGATGTGGGATGTAGTTCTTCATTGGAGAAAATGTATTTATAATTAAAACAGCCACTGCATATTTCTCAAGCGCCAACTTCAGAATATTAGCACATACTGTGCTCAAAAAGTGGCAGAAAATAAGGCACAATGTGAGTACATAAGAACCACACAGGATGCTGGAGAACATCTACAGAAAAAAAGTACATGGAATTAAAAGCATAAATTCTCTTCTTAAATTCTTTAAGACTGTTTGTAAACCTCATATTCATATCGTTATGGTCAAAGTAAAGGTTGTTTGCCATGCCTTTTTTAATCTTTTCTGCTCAGAACAGTACCGCAAATAAATACCTATTGTGCCAGTGTGTTGCTAAATTATTCATGCTTTAAACTCATAAATTGGCAAGAATCTTCCTGACTTTACACGCTCTCTTAAAGAGATGTGTTATCACTGGTGATTTTCCTATGTGTTCTTATTTGTCTGTCAGTACCAAGGAGAGTTGGAACACAGAAGAAAAACTGACAAACAATCTTAGATATTAAATTCCACTCTATTTTTCTTTATTAATGAACAAAAAAAATTAGCTAGATGTAAATGCAAACAGCTTGGATGGTTTTAAAACTTGCAAAATTGAAGGGCTGATGATTAAACCAGAACAAAGCAGCACCATCTTGTCTCGCTATAGACACAGAGACATTTAAGAGCCCAACAGTGAGTGTACTCCTCCTCAGCTGAATCCTATTCAGATGCATAACAGTTGGTTCTCTCCTGCCCAGCAGAGCTTACACTTAAGGTGGGAGACCAGGAAATAAGGGAATCAAGTGGCAGTGCCGTGTTGTGAGGGATAATAAAATAAATGCACATGTAAGAAAGAGTCACCTTCCCATGCTGCGCTCCAGAGGTCTGATGGGAGCTTGCTGTAGAAGTTAAATTGAATCAATAGGCATGAAAATGATGGTTCATCTCATGTCAGAAGGACACAGCAATGTTCTCTCTAATCATTCCATTACAAATTAAGTTCTGCTTACAAGAAAAAGAGTTCTGAGTTCTTGTTTATTTGGCTTTAGCAAATGACTGCTATAATCCAGCCTGAATAACAAAGGCAAATTGGACCATCCTCTCAGAAACCTTAGCAGAAGTTTCAATCTGTTAATGCTGTCAGCAGTATGAGAAATGCCAAGAGTTAAACTGAGTTATTTCTGTCAAAAGAAATAAATAAGAGGTAATGAATGGTCCCTAGATATTAAAAGGAAGAAAACTAAAGGAGGCAAGGCCAGTGTGGACTGGGAGCGGACTAGAGCCTTGGACAAAACATGAAATGAGCATTAAGTTTCTCATTTTAAATGTAAAGAGGAAGATATAAGATTGTTAAACTCAGGCAATCAGGAGAATGGAGCAAAGAAAAAGAGTATAGTCATGTTCCAAATATAAACCAAGTCTAGGGATATCAATACACTCAGGACTGAGAAATCTCCAATTCAAAATATTCAAGAAAAAAAAAAAAAAAAGCCCACATAAAATCCAACTCTGGAAGCCAGAACTATAAAAAACTAGCGAGACTGAAATAGGCAGCCCCACATGACAGGGAGAGGGTAGAATTCAGCATGTAAATGGTGACTGTGAACCAGGGACTGCTCAGATGAGGTACTTTCAATGGTGGTACAGAAGGATTGATTTTTTATTTTTTTTCCCCCACAGGAATCAGGGAACCCTCATCTTCCATGCTTCACTGCACAGCTTCAGTTCTCTGTTGTCTAGAGCAGCAAACACAGCTTGGAAAATTTGCTGTACAATGAATGTGCTCCTCTCAGCCTGAAGTCATCTATCTTATTTTTATCTAGCTTGGTTTAACAAAATTGAAGTGAGGACCCATTCCGAATAACTTGAGTTGAAGAGTAGGTATAAATCACAGGAAGACAACTAAATGCAGTGCTGGAACAGGGACTTAACCCATCTCTAAGTTCAGGCTTAGAACGAGTTGTAATTTTTTTTTAATTTTTTTTTTTTTTTTTTTTTTTTCAGGCTGCAAATCCTTAGGGACCAAATCAGTCATACAGAGATCACTTGTACTCAGTTTGTTTGGCTTGTGCCCAAGCAGCTCAGTCCCACTGGCTCCTCAGATGTGGTTTGTGGGACTCTGGAAGCCTGAGGTACATCAGGATAGCACATCCCTGCAAACTTTGTGGAGTCTTCACCACAGCATGAACAGGGAAAATGCAGACTGGTCTCTGAGACACTAAAAGAGCCACCAAAGCACTGTGATTGAGAAAGAATGAGCTACTGTTCTGCAAAGCCTGTGAAATAAATGAGATGCAATTTTGAGATGCTTAGACTGGGGGATTTCATTCATGTAGATATCACGCTTCACATATTGCAGAAATAAAGCTCTTGTTCCCAATATTATCGCCTAGAAACTGTGTTCCTAGAAGTGCTTCACAATACCTACAGCAGATTAGGGGGCACACAAGCTCTCACTTCTGCAAGCATCATTTGTGTGATCATTCCAGTGTTCCTAGGTGTAACCTAAATACATTCACTGGCAATGCAAAAAAAGGTACATAAAGAGATTCCAGTTAGAGTGCAAGAACCCTGAAAACTCACAATCAGGAGTGAAGAGCCTAAAAGACCCTGGCACAGTAAACTGTAACTTTTAAAAACTGAATGGAAGGATTACCTCACTTTTTACAGAAAACATAATCACAACCACAGAAGTTACCTAGGGGCACTGCAGTTGGATCACTTTCAAAGTTAAGTTTCTCTTTTAAGCATGCAGAAAAACTGCTGCAACTGAAGATTAAGAAAGATAAACCAAGCATACTTATGTTAAAGACAGATAAGAAATACCTATTCTATCCAGTAGTAAATACTTTCCCTATCAGTTCACCCTGGCTTAAAGTTACAGGTGCAGGAAACAGATAACATCAAAATAGGATTGAGGGAATTGACCCCAAGTTTTACCCAGAAAAGGAAGTAATAAAAAAAGTTGTTAGCATCAGTAGATTCTGCTCAGATTGGCTGTTCTGTTCACAGAGATTGCTTCTGACAGGTTCTTAACAACACCAGGCAAAGTATTCTCACAGGTTGGCCAACAGCTGTATACGGGGAAAAAAAGAACAGAACTCACCCAGCTGGTGAAGGGGCTCTCTAACTACACAGCACTCGTGAGGAAGCACCCAAGTCCAAGAAATGCTCTCCTTTCAGTGGCTGATCCTTATATGAGCCCAGGGTGGCTCCACCCTGGGTCCTCCCCTTCTGGTCACATGGGGTGTGCAGATGAAAACAATTTACCTGAGCTCCCTGAGTCAGCCACATTCCTTCACCAGGTGCTCAATCACCACATCAAGCTGCTTCCCTACATAGGTTATATTTTTGATCGTGAAAAATATAGTGAAAACAGCATGGTCACATAAAAGTTATGATGTTTCTTAGTCTGAAGCATAGACTGTCTAGTGGGAAAGTGGGACAGAAAGAAAGGTAGCTTGTATTTGTCTCTTTCACAAAAAAACAATGGACACTGGAGTATCTGAGGATACTGATATTTGATGACTTGCAGGGCCAAAAGTTGTCCAACATTTTAGTAAACCAAAGCCCTCCTTCAGAAGATCTTATGCAGTAAGCACTGCTACTGACAACAACAAACACTTCCAATAAGAGCACATGTATTCTCATGTAGTGGTCTCAAGTTGTGCCAGAGAAGTTTAGATGCGGTATCAAGAAAAACTTCTTCATGGAAAGGATGGTCAGGCATTGGAACAGACTGCCCAAAGAAATGGTGGAGTTGGCATCCCTGCCTGTATTTAAGAGATGCGTAGATGTACTGCTTAGGGACATGATTTAGTGGTGGACTCAGTGGTCAAGTAGATGGTTAGACTTGATCTTAAGGGTCTATTCCAACATAAATGGTTCTCTGCGATTCTAAGGACTCACAGAAAAAGAGCTAATAAATTTGGACCATCTTTCAGTCTCTACCTGCTTTTTAGCAAGCCTCATTCCTTGGGGAATTTGAAGAAGTCTTCTCCATGACACAAGTGCTTAGAGGCAAAACAAACCAGAACTGGCACTGGAGCATTTGCAGCTTTCAAAGAGAAGAAAAGAGCCACACCTTCTGGTAATGCAAAACAGAGCAGAAAAAGATACACAATTATACATGGAAATGGAAGGAGATGATACTGTCTTAACTAGGAAATATTTAAGAACATTTTTTGGCACAGTAGAATGGATGCAGAATTTTAGAAAGATGATTTTGTTTGAGTTAGAAGGAATCTGAAGATTGATAGTTATCCCACTTTGTAGTAACTGCAAATCAATTTCTTGTTAATAAAACTCTGCAAACTAGACATTACTTGTGCGTGGGCATGGTTCCAGAAGAGCAGTTTGCTTCAAGCCTTCCTCTTTGACTGAAGTGCTGCAAAGAATCTGCTTTGCAGCTTTGAAGACAAGTGCTGTCTGTGCCGTCATTAACAGTAAAATGTATTCTTTGAAGGTTATTAGAAGGCTACTTTGCTGTTAGAGATAACTCAGGTTTTGGCTGCAAATGCCCCTCTGAGACAACTTATAGTAGACAGAAGGTGTCTCTCAGTCTCCAGCAGAGATGCCATTCTGTCTGAGGTTTTTAGTCGTTTTTAAATATACAAATCTGACTCGGGGCGCAAAACACCCAAGCACTCTCCTGGAAGCTCATGGCTCCCAGGTGGTCCATTTGAGCCTGAATGTGGAAAAACTCTGCTAAAATAAAGTCTTCCTACCGTCCTGAAAAAGTCCTACACTTACGGAAATTGAGTGATCCCAAGCTCTTTGGCTTTTCAGATGACTGGATTTGCAGTTGTACAGAAATGCAATCATTATCCACCCATGGAAACTTCTTCCACCTTGCTGAATATCTGGGAACCAGGCATTACAACAAAACCAGCAGCAATAGATGGAATCTTCCTGGCATTGCCAGACACCTGTTAATTCTACATAATGCTTTCAAGACATAAAAAGCATTGGACACTGCTATTTTAGATGAATTAACTGACTCAAGAAGTGCAAAATGGATTTCCTATATCACATACCAGCAAAGGGATGGTTCCCTGAATAAAACATGGTGGCCTTGACTCCCAGACTTCTGCCATAGCCAATGGATCATTTCTGTGGTTTGCTAGAAGGTCGTGTGCGGTTCTACAAAGATGACAACAGAATACATATATGGCCAACACACAGAAACAGGAGAAAAACAGCACCAGAACTCACTGTCCAACAGGCTTTCATTAAGGAGACTATTGCAGATAATAGTGCTTTCCTCCCTAGCCAGTGAGGTCACAGAGCAATGTTCAGCACAAGCTAGCTACAATTGCATGCTTCTGTATGGAGTATTTATACCAAAGCCGGTTGTAAGCTTGGAGTTGATACTCCATGATCTTTCAGTAAGAAATCTGATCACGTCTCTGGTACAGTATTCCCCCATTAAACCCAAAAAACATATGAAAAAGTGGTTTTCCTGTCTGCAGAAGGCAGAGTATTGTGTTATTGAAGAAGGTGACATTCCAAAAAGCTGCAAAGTCATCAGGAAAATCATGCCTCTATTCTTCAGATAAATGCAAGAATTAGAATGTGTTAGAGGAGAAGCAGAAGTGCCCAGGGCTCCCTAGCTTTATAATCTGCCAAGGAGAAACTTTATCAATAATTTATCAAAAGAGGAACAGCTAGCCAAACAGTATTTCTCACATGTACAGAGCACTTAGTGGGAATAAACACACCACAGTGAGAGGCCTCAACCTGTATGCATGGCTGCTCATGGGAGGAATGTCATTAAAGGCCACACCACTGTCAATATCTGAAGCAAAGGGAGAGTTTCAAAAGATTTTGCATCTCAGCTGTGAGTTAGGTGGGGAGCTGCACAAGGTGCTCTGGGCAGTCAAATCCACTCCCAGTCCTCCCTTAGCTGTCGACAGTTTGGAAGATGGGGTGCAGCCTTGGAGGAGATTTCTGCATCACCATTTTTCCTGCAAATGTGGAGAAACTGAAACCTGAGTGGACATGTTCTATTTAATGGTTCATAAACAGAGGCTGTGCAAGCTCCATTCCTACATTTCATAATAAGCTCCCAACTACTTCCTGTACTATCTCCATGAAGAGCAGCTATGTTGCACTCTTGCCAGAAGATTAAGAAGTCACTGCTACAGATTTGGTGATCACTTGTATTCCTGTATTAGAACCCCAAGCCTTGTCTGTGGTGCATAGATATCAGCATCTGTACAAAGTCAGCAGAGTCTTATCCAATCCCCTCAGCAGACGTGTCAACCTTAGGGTTAGGAGTTTACCTCTGCTCTGAGTTAAAAGAATGCAAAACAAACAAACAAGCAAACAAATAAACAAAAAGTCATTCTAGTCTCTGAAACTTAGTGTTTGGCGAGACATTGATTTCTTGGTCTACCACAGACTTCCTAGATGTCCTTGGGTAGCTGCCCCATGCCAGCCAGGAGCTGTTCCAGCTATGGGGATGCATGGCAGCTGTACTGGGCAGAAAACTGCTGCTCTTGATTGGTGTCACACAGGGCTTTGTGCTAGCCACACTGAAGGATGGTACAATAAGAATTGAAAATAAAAATCTCATACGATTGCTGTCTTCCCTATCACCTGCTATACAAGCAATCAAAAACACCCAGCAGAACTATCCAGTATGGGAAGTATTTTCACTGCTTTGACAAGGGGAGGGCAACGGAGGTATTAATGCCTTAGACAGGGAAACAGGAGAATTGGAGGAGGTGGTGTAGGCCAGCAGACCCCAAATCAGCATTCTGAATGGCTCCCAAGAGAAGGGAAGAAGGAAACAAGAGTCAGTACTAGGGGACAGAGAAGGGCAGAGGATCAGATCCCAAGGAATAAATAAAGAAACAGCAAGAAGACAACAAGGACTGCCGGTTCTCAAGGGCAGCAGCAGCTAGCTTGGATCAGATCTATCAATTTGGGAACACTCTGAAATTAGATCAGGTCATAGAAAGCCATCTCCTTCTTCCTAGCATGAAATGGAAATTCTGCATTGGCATTACCATTAAATTTGTATTTAGCTTTGTCTGCTCCAGAGGATGGGTGCTTACTACTAAACTTCCTAAGTCACTGCCCTTTGGAGATAAACACTGAATAACTGTGTGGAAACTGCAGCTCACTGCCTCCCTCTTTTGTAGCAGAATCAAAGAAGTACCTGACCTGAGTAGGTGTTAAATCTCTCACTGTACGTGTCGCCTTCAATAGGAATTTGCTGGGATCTGCTGTGAAACGGAGCTTTGTGCTGTGAACTGGAAGACAGCAGAAATGTTGTCTGACAGTGATCCAGCAGTTTATACGGTGGGAAGAAAGTGCCAAAGGCAGGAACCAGCACTACATTTCCATCCTCATTTTCCTGAATGCTAAAAGGTATGTCTCAACCATAGAGGAAAAAAAAAATAAAATAAAATAGACTAGCATGTTATTCTCCTAGAAACTAATTATTTATGCACACTGGCTAGCTGGTGACTAACAAGCATCTCCTGCGGAGATCACTATGACCTTCTATTCAGATTCTAGCAGTCAATTAGGTTGTTTTACAGATGCTCTAAGCTCAAAATATAAACAAAACGTTGTTGTCTTTTCTTTGTTTTCATTGCTCTGAAGGTGGGCCAAGGAGGGAGAGCTCTGGGGAATAAACCTTTGCCCTAGTGTGACTAACAGGGCATGAGTGACGACACTGGCAGGGCAAGGGAGAGCAAATCTCCTGTTTCTGAGGCCTCAGACAGGTGTAACAGTTCTTTGCAGCACATCGCAGAAGGGATGGTCCTATTCCACATGAAAATAATCCTTTTAACTGCAAATATCGTGAGGTACTTCTTTAAATGTGCCATCAGGCCCTGAAAACAACTACTGTAAATCAAAATCATGAGCTTGGTTTTGACTGTCTTTAGTAGCTGCCTGTGGAACAAAGAACAAAAGGGGAGGTTTGGGAGGATTTCAACTGTAACTCACTGATCTGAGCTCA
Source organism: Centrocercus urophasianus (assembly GCF_019232065.1). Classification (NCBI taxonomy): domain Eukaryota; kingdom Metazoa; phylum Chordata; class Aves; order Galliformes; family Phasianidae; genus Centrocercus; species Centrocercus urophasianus. The sequence goes on from NW_024885487.1 coordinate 16,538, forward strand.
CAAAAGAATTCTCAATATCTATTCCTTTAAGTGATATTTATAGGCTTAGTAAAGGCTGAACTAATTCAGTTGTTGCTTGCTTATAAATATCCTAGTACTGTGTGGGGAGTTGATAAATTAGATTTTGAATTTATTTTTTTTTACTAAGATGGATGCATTTAGGAGAGCCCTGTTATTAAATGGAGGAAGAAAGCAACCTTTAATTTGCAGGTATCTGTCAAGAGGCTATTTGGAATACTAAATCATTCCTGTTGATCTCTAAATGAAATTGCATTTCCTTTTCATATTACATTATTCAGATAACTGATAACTTTACTGTCGAACTGCATAGATAAATGCTGCATCCAAATTAACACAATCTATGGCAAAGGCCATCAGGATGACCAGACCTAATCTTGGTGTAAGAAGGTGGAGACCTATTGAATTCTAATAACCAGAGCTGTGTTTCTGACCTACAGAGTCATGAAGATTTAGTGAGTTATGGTAGCAAGCTGCTTGTAAGCCTCAGTCATTGGATTAAAGACCAAAGGTCTTAGAATTGATGGAATGTGAAATGTCTTAGTAACTGTAGAATTCATGCTTGACCCACAGTTTATATTCTGTACTTCGCATGCTACTCCTTCCCCACAACAGATATGTAAAACAGAGAATCTCTTTCAACTGCTTATCTACCTTCCTGCAACTGATGCATTGCCTTCTCCCAGCTCTTTTGGAACATCCTCACAGGGCAGCATCCTCCAGGACATATTCTGCTGGGTGACAAGTCTGGGGTGAAAGGATTGTCAATTACTTCCAAAGCTATCAGATCTAAGAATCAGTCAGATTCTGCTCCAACACTACTGACATATATATATATGTGCACATATATATATATACCCACAGCAGAGGGCAGTGAAGAACAGTTCCTACCGAGATCATGTCCCCACCTAGGACACACCCCCATTCCTCCTTACCATAGGAGGGCTCCTGGATCGTTGAGTTCAGTCCCTGCGATTGCAAGCAGCCCAAACTGCGTCATCTCCAAAACAGTTTGTCTCTTGTACGATGACCTCTTCCAGAGCCTCGTCCCTCTGCTGGTTACAAATTTCTAGCTCAAGTGTGTCCCTCGCTAGTCTGTGTTTGTCTGCTCTTTCACCTGCATTATTAATGTTTCCTTCTTTTGTGCTGAGTGTATCTTGCACAATTATATTTGCTAACCTGACTTTCTCTGTCACGTATTTTGATGTCAGTACTCATACACTACCTCTTTTGGTAGACTATAAGGGTCATACTCTACTAGTTTCTTTTTGTAAATAGCCTCACTTGCTCCTGTCCACTGTACTTCCTTGCTCTTGTTGGCCTGTGATCCATCTCACTTGAATGTAGTTGACCAGAATATTGCATTTACAGATACAATTTCTGATGCATGACCAGTGCCTTACAAATTGGCGTCGCTATTTGTTTACCTGGATGTGCTGCTCTCAGTACAGCTTGCTACAGTATCTGCCTTTACATAGCTATGTCACACCTGTTGCTCCTAGCCACCTACTAAAGGAAGGTATTTCTTTCTTATTTCCTTTTTTGTCTATTGACCAATCCAAGAATCATCCATAACTTCTCTGCGACTGACACAGCTCCTTTTGGTGTAACTGCTAACACCTCCTGATTGGTCACTTCCTTATTCACCTTACAACTCTTGCACTGCTCCCCGTATTTTCTGATTTTACTGATAGTTTCCCACAAGGCTCTGCCTCAAACTTTTGATTTTCTAAATAAGGAAAATCCCAGAGACACAATTTCGTATCAAAGGAAGATATCAGGCAGCATGAAGCCCTCTCATCATTAAATCTGTGTTGTTCTTTCTGTTTTCTGCTCACCTCCCTCTCTTCAATTTTTTCCTGCCTTAACACTGATTCTAAAACACTTGCAGCAATTAGTCAGATTATAGGCATTTTGTTGTGTTTGCCACTTTTTCTGCTTCTTTTAAATGCCAATAGCGCATTCTCCAACACTTGTAGCGTACACTTGTAAAACTGCAACTGTGAATTTAATTTCACTCTCTTGGCTTTTGGTATTGCAGGACAGTCATTCTCCAGCCTCTCTGAACAAAGCACATCAATTACTTTGTGATCATTACTGCTTTACATCTAGCAGTGTCTTTTTGTTCACACAGACATCCTCACTGACCAATAAACCTTCGCTTCCAGTTTCAGCCTCAACTTCAATTTTCTAAAAAAAGAATAATTGAACAATTGGCTTATGACTTATACTTGGTTTATCCTTAAAGACTATAAAAGCCATCTTCTTCCCTTGGTCACACACCAAACTTGAGATTAAAGGGAAAGTTCTGTAGGAAAAGCCTTGTGGTTATCGGAGTACAAGCAAGAAAGGAAGACAAAAAAAATGTTAGTAAAGCAGAGCTGCATTTATATGCAGTCCTCCCTTGCTATGAACTGTCCTGTTTTATGGATGAAGGATGTACTAGAGACGTAGGATTTCATTACCTTTTCTTTGATATATCAGCACATTCAATGTTACAATCCTCCCACCTGTCTTCTTTAGTTTATTGTCTACCCTTACTTTTCAGTAGTGCTAAGCACTATCTAAACTGAGCTCCTCACAACAGATACCTGCCATTTCAGAGGTCCACAAAGTGCTGCACCTGTAAGGCTGTCTGAGTAAGCTATAAGGAAGCAATAAACATGACTGGAGTGCAATTATATTTGCTAACCTGAAAACTGCCATCTTAAGTCAGGAAAGTCCAATCAGTAGAAAAAGGGTAGGCTGCAACAAGAAAATCTTTTCTTTTCACACTGCCACACCCCTGCAACCTTCTACTGATGCTTTACCTCTCCAAGCATCCCTTTCCTCTCCTACCATTCATTCACTTACCTGTTTAGACAGCTAGATCTCTGGGGTCAGAAGATTTTTCTTTCACTTCTTTTTGGTGTCTGATCCTACTCACAATGCAAAAATAATACCAATCCCCTCAGGTTATGATTCTATTTTAATGCTCCACTCCCTCTTGGAAGCTAAACTCTTCTTTCTTGCAGTGGGTGTTTTCATGAGCAGATGAAATTCTAGGGAGTATGAGCCTTCTTCTCTGTGCACAAGGTGTGGGTGTGCTCAGGGAGCAGAGTTGCCAAAGAGCAAGGTGTTTGGCCTCTTCGTGAGCCAAATACAAAGCTCTATTTGAAGTGAACCTCAGGAGAGCAAGGACATGTTTTTCAGTCTTTAAAGGGCTGTGCCACAAAGAACAACACTCATTTATTTCTGCACTGTGCCAGAGGTTTTACAATAGAACAGATTTTTCCTCATTCTTTTATGAGCAGGTGCTCACGTCACTGTCCTATATTGCTTAAGTACTTTCTGCCTGCTACTAACTTTCCTTGGCTGTGGCTGCTCTCTCCCATAGTGTCAATATGAACACCACAACATGCTGCACACGTCCCAGGTGATGAGAAGGTGCATCTATGCTGCTGTTTCTTAGTTCATCCTCCAGCAGTTTTTGGAGTCCTGTAATATATTGGAATTCCTTCACAAAGTATTACTGCAAATAGTGTTCAGTGAATCATAGAGTCATTCAAGTTGGAAATGACCACTAAGATCACCTAGATGACCCACCCTCACCATACCCACTGACCATGTTCTCCATGCCACATCTACACGGTTCTTGAACACCTCCAGGGATGGTGACCCCACCACCTCCCTTGGGCAGATTGTGCCAATGCATCACCACTCCTTCTGAAAAGAAATTCTTCTTAGTGTGCAACCTGATATGTTGGGTCTTTAATGAGTCAAAAACTCAGCATGAGTGAAATGGGAAAAGGAATAAGGACACTGACCTTATTTTTATTTTGTCACGTATACCAAGCATCACAACATCTGCTTAGAAAGCAATTCCCAAGAAAGCATTTTTTCCCAGAAGCTTTCACAGTTCCTTGACTGAAAGGGGAGCCAAAATACATTAACTTGCATTGTACTGCCCATATCTGTGGTCTTAGCTCCCCAGCCATATCTTTGTATCTGAGATATGTAGCAGCTTTCCTGCCTTCTCCTTGCAGAGCAATCCACCTCATAGCTATCTTTCCTTTCCCTGGCAGACAGTCACAGACAAGCATGAAGAGGCAAACAACCAAGGAAAATACAAGCAATCCTCTGTGGAGTTGGTTCAAGTCTAACTCAGCTAGAATCCTCAAATGCACTGAATGCTGAGAAACTCTCTCCATTGCAGTAGTCCTGCATAACCAACTATGAACACTTGGAGTGTCAAATGGTTCTACTGGCTCTAAACAGGTTTGTCCAATGCAGTGAGATCAGCCATAGAGATCACATGACATCTTCACCATTTTCACCACTGCAAAAGCACATTTTCAGATACAGCAGGATATAGAGATTGTATTTTCAAAGGCAAAAAAGTTTTCCTTCTTCCCAACTTCTTCCCAATTTCTTTCCAATAGATCACTGAGAATTCTCCAATATTAAACTTCTGGGGCTGATTTCTGCCATAGATGCGTAAGATTCCTCAAAAGTCATTAGCAGGTTTAAAGCCCTGACCTGCAGAGCTGAGCACTGATCTATATCTCTTAAACTCAAAGCTGAACTTCAGCAGCTGCATTAGACTCTTATCCTCACAGACAATAGGGATGCATAAAATACACTTTGAAGGCACCTGCAAGTTCTCCTGAAGCCAACTATCTGAGCACAAGATTTGGCCTCTCAGTATTTTGTGGATTTCCATGCTCAGACCAGTCAATTACAACACTCTGACATTTCATATAATAATCCCTTTCCAGATGTCTTTAAGGATTTTTCCAACAGGCTTTGGTGCCCAGCAGGAGCTATAACTGGAGCAACTCTTTGGCATTTTAAATTCAAGCAGCCGTGACACTTAGTGCAGCAACCCTTCTGAAGTCGATCATGTAGTGCTCCCCTCATCCACTCATCTGAGCAGCACTGACAGAATAAGTTTGCTTTGGCAAATTTTTGCTTTTAATAATACTGATTGATGAAGGTTGAACTGAAGCTGAACTCAGCCTACAATCCTTCATATCCCCCTCATTCCCCCCCCCCCCCCCCAAAAAAAACAAGCCATGAGCTTCATGACTCAGAACAATTCTGTATCAGTGTATAACAGGGGTTTTACCCAGTTGAAATATTTCTTTACAAGATCACTGACCTTTTTCAAGCAGTAATTTCCTGCTTCAAAATAGAGAAACACACAGCCACTGCATGGCCAGGGATGCTGCCGTGGGGAGCAGGTGTGTTGGTAAACTCTGCAGATACAAGCATACAGATGAACCTCTTTTTTAGAGCCAGTACTCCTGGAAAAAAAAAATAATATATATATATATATATATATTAGATTTATGTGCAGGCTGTTGTCTAAAACAGCAAAGGTCTTTGTTATCATATACAAAATACCTGCCAGCCTAGTGCAGATGTTGTCTGAGAGATCTTTGGTGATCTAAGACAAATGACCCCTCAGGACCATAAATTAGAACAGCCTTACCAGTGTTCTTGGTTGCGTCATGTGGATCCACGTGGCCACAGCAGGATTTGGTCACCATCGATTGCCCTCTGCTCCTGAGTAGTCATCTTGGCTGCCACAGGGAAAGGGCTGCCAAAATGAGCCATGCTCTTCTGTAGAAGTTTCCCATCAGGGAAAGTTCTTCAGTGCTCTCAGAAAATGGCACACAAAGAAAAAAAAATAATGGGCCAGCTTGACCAGTGCAGAACATCTCACAGTACTGTATCCACTTTTGCTGACCAACATTAGTAATAACAATATACATTTTTGAAATATGATTTAAATATTTCTTTTAACAAAATAAATTCCTACAGAGCAATTTGTGGGCATGAATGCCCATGCTTTGGGCAACATTTCTATTCATCTCATACCTCAATGCCCAGCTATGTGGTTCTATCAGTCTGGCACAAGCTGGAGTGATGCAAGGTTTAGCCAAGGGAGCAACTCATTCCTGTTCCACCTATTTGCAGCCCAGAGACATTAAAGAATTCCAAGCTGGGATTCTCCTGTATCTCATGCTGTGATTTTCGCAACTCAGTGAAGATGAAGTACTACCATAGTGAGTATGCGAATGGCTGTAAACTGCAATTGTCAATCAAGGCACTGCTTTTTTTCCTTTCAATCAGATGGCTCAGGTTCATTCAGCAACACAGGTATCTTCAGCTTTGGAAAACTTTTCAACTGGGCCAAGCAAATAAAAACTGTAACTAATCCCAGTACTCATCTGCATGCTGCCTTCCCACTGCAGAGGCATTGAGGTCTGCACACAAAATGGGATATGAACTGGGCAGCACAGAAACACCACACCAGTTTTAGTGAACACAGTAGTTAAAGTGAAAGGAAAATGCTGTGCTTTGATCAGGCTCAGTGTGGAACAAACACAGTAAAGCCTCCAGTGTAAAGATTTCAATAGGACTCAAGCCTTGGAGAAAAGCAGAATGAGCGCTGCTATTTAGAGCAACTGGTGGAAGGACTGTATTCATTGGCAAGGATTAAACTCATGGCAATCAATGACTTCTAGCTCTTCACCTGTCCTTTTCCAGTATCTGATGAATTCTGGTTTTCTAATCTCACTATAAAATTACACAATTTAAACATCCATTTGAAGTAATTCTATTCTAGACAATTTCAGAGCACTAAATTCTGCTTGATTACTTTTTTCCTTGTTACATTCATCATTACAGCTATAGTGTGTTATTTGTTTTAGATGAAAGGCAAAAAGAGGTACATAAATCTTTTAGCGATACCTTGTAACTAGCAACCTCTTTGTTTAGAAAGGCAGATTGGTGCAGATGTATTTAGCCCTCTCCAAACATGATGGAATAACACTGAATATTAGATCTCGGCTGTTTCTGTTTGTTCCAAATATTTAATTAAGCTGCCAGACAAGTTCATTTTTAATGCTGGAAAATACTATCTCCACTTAATGGAATTAATGGAAATTAATGCATTTAAATTATCTACAAATCTTTAATGGAGTTTGTAATATGTGTTTAGGTAGATACACAACTTTAATATCAACTAACTCCTGCTTGCTATTTTAATTTCATGGAGCACTAAGATAATAATCTCTGGCATAACATAAGAAATTAAGTCAGGATTTATTAAAAGCCTCATTTAACATTAATAGACATACAGGGACCATTGACCTCTGGTCATTGTTGTACTCTTAAGGCAGAGCACAAAAGTACACCTTAAAAATGCATTTTCCAGTACCATAAGAGTAAAGAGAGAAGTGGTACTTCAGAATTATTGGTCAACCTAAACTGCAAAATGGTTGAGTAAAAAAACTAAAACACACTGAGCAGTCTCAGGAAGTACAGTCCAGCCACCAATCTCAGGCCTTCCACCCAGCAGTGAAATTCTGATATCCTTGCTCCTGGTGATCTCCAGACTGGTCTAGGCTTGGAGGGGAGTTCTGCACCCTCGTGTAACACCACATCTCATGCCAGAAGAAACTGCAGACAGCTGATTTCTGCACCAGCCCATTAGAAGTCTTCCCAGATGCAGACAGAAAGAAATAATAAAATCACTGAGCTCAGAAGAGCTTTTTATTTTCAGCAAATGGAAGGTATCATTTCAAAACCTGCTTCAACCCCATCCTCATACTGTCTACCATCTTGCTGCCTCCCTCCATGTCCCTCTCAGAGGCTTGTTAGCACAAACGCTGAGCTTCAGACAGTAGTTCCTTTCAAAAGGCAAGTTGCCTTTTTAATGACTCCTTAACACTGGTAATTATTCTGCTCACAACTAGATGACAAGCTATTGGGTCTAGAGCCAGTAACAGTATGTTACCTCATTAAAACCTCACTCAGATTTTTGACTCTGCAGTACAGAGAGAACCATCATCTGTTTCTTCCACAGTCTGTACCTTCACCACAATAATCAGGCTAAGCTACAAAACAAAACGTTACCCCAAGCATTTATTTGACAAATGCAAGCCCTCTGAGCTAGCAAATCTTTTCCAGTAAGAGTCACAGCACTCAGACCTACCTGATGCAAAGAACACAAAGGCAACTTTTGTCTTCAAGAACATCACGGGAAGGTTGAAGTGCAGACTCATTAAATAAACAGCTGGCCATTATAACGATGATTTGCACACCCAGCAAGCACATTCAGAACTAGATTAACTATTTGGAGCCAACAGTTTTTAAACTCTTTTTCTAAGGATATAGAGGTTTTGTGGATGTGAGTGAGAGAGGCTGCAACAGTATTTCAGTGGCCACAGTAGTGATAGGTTGATAGTTGGACTAGATGACTTCAGTAGTCTTTTCCCACCACGATGATTCTATAACTGTGTGACTGTCCAGCTGTGATGAGGCCACATTCAACTCAAGCAGAAGTCTCACAGATGTTACATGAAAACTGGCTAACAAGAAAAGCTTGCAAAGCAGTAAAAGATGCATTATGAACACACTTCATTAGACAGTAGACAGCCAACAACAAATTACAACCTAGAAGAAAACAGTCTACATTAACTGTGCACACAGATTAATGCATCTTTAAAAAGAAGGCCTAAGCACCCACCATCCCTGTTGCTTTTAGCATGAAATACTTTGCTTTACAAAACCTGGAAAATTTTATTTTTAAGAAGTATGGTGATGCACTGAAACAGGCTGCCCAGTGAAGTGGAGGAGTCACTGTCCCTGGAGGTGTTCCAGAACCATGGAGGTGTAGCACTGAGGGATGTGGTCAGTGGGCATAGTAGAGATGGCTGGACTAGACGATCTTAGAGTCTTTTCCAACTTTAATGATTATATATTGGGAATGGTAACTTCACTTGGTAGTTTAACAGAACCTCTCAGAAACTGAAACTGTGTCATTCTTTTTTAAGACTTAATTTCTGAGAATGATAATTTTAAGTGAAGTGCATTTCCTGATATCATCAGCAAAACAAAAAACAAATCTCAACCTTTCAAGTCTAAGGATTATTCTTTCCAGAAATTTTTATTTTCTTAAAATGAGAACCTCTCTCCTTCTGACAGATGGTCTTGCTGTTTAGAACCATAGAACTGAGTTGGAAGGAACCCTTAAAGGCCACCTAATCCAACTCTCCTTCAGTGAGAAGGGACATCTACAGCTAGATCAGGTTGCTCAGAGCCTGGTTCATCTTGACCTTGAACATCTCCAGGGATGGGGCAGGGACAAATACTTGACTATCCTGAACTAAGCACCCACAAGATACAGAAGGAACCCATCCAGTCAACACAACTCTAAAATCAGCAGAAAAGCTGTATACATCTATCTTGAATTCCACCATGTCTGTCTACCCTGAGCATTCAGTATACCATTGTAGAAAACTCACTGGCTCTCAGTAGGTTTAAGTGCCACCACAATTAAAGCGAAATAAGTTTTCAACAAAAACACACTCTCAAAATTTTCTTTCACTTAGACAGAAGACAAAATTTGGGGTAAAACATTACAACGTGCTCTGTATTTTATATGCTGGTTATTTAAGCACTCTTTCAACTCTGTTGGAGTCAATTTCCCAGTTCCACTACAGGAAGAGACTACATAAATATCATAATTTTTTTAAACAATGCTGTCAAGTTAACCATAGCTATTCTATTAAAAATATATATAGATCTCTCTCTAAGCAAGAGCTCAAAAGATTAATCACCAGCCTAATTCCAAATATGAAATGATTTTCCCTCTTCTTGATACAGAGAGTAAGCCAAATGCTCTTTGATACAGGGCAGCATCAGCTGGATATGTGCAGACAACACCACAATCTGTTTGGCAAAATATTAGCTTTGACAGTAGAGCATGTTTTACGCACGCTAAGCACGATTTCTTTCACCTCACAGAGTGTTAGACCAGAAAATCTTGACATGCCTGAGCCTGCTAGAAGTTGTGCAGTGTTTTTAGTAATCATTATGTTTGTTAGAGAACATCAGCAGGAAGATGATGTTGGTAATTATTTAAGCAGGTGATTATGCAAAATATTATTACCAAACAATTTGTGTCACTTCAGAGAAACCTGAAACTCATTTCCATTAGTGAGAATCTGATTCTGCTACTATCCTTGGGATTAAGCAATAAGTAGATCTAAGATAAATGCTTGAGTCACTGTATAAAATCAATTTTGCATCAATAAATTTTGTATTTACATTCCTACATAACATCAAGCATTACCTGCAAAAGTGCTCATAATTTTAAGGGATCATCAGAGAGCAGTTTAGTGACATCACATCTATTTATCCTACATAGTCATTCCAAAGGAGATCAATTATGAATCTTGTAGTCTTATAATTGCTAATTGATATCAGTTAATTATGTCTTGAGATATACTGATGGAAACATGCAAAGCACTGTCTACAGAGCTGCTCTGCTCTGGATTGCAACCAGAGTGAAGGCTAAATCAAAAAAATGTATTTTGTGCAAATACAACAAATGTTTGTAACAGACAGGATAATGGATCTGCACAATTTAGCAAATTGAATTCTTTATACTGATTTCTGAGCTGGACAGTGACACCTCACCCATAGCTGTTTAAGTGAGCAGCTTCATTTGGCGTTTTAAATGGTCAAACTCAGGCAGCTGACCTGGTCTATACCAAATACCCCAAGTAGTTGAACTGAGCTACTTCCCACCACTGTGGATAGCAGCTGACCACATCTCAAGACAAATCTTTGACTCATGAGTCACTAGAACTATGCTTTGTTTTCTTCCTACCAGAATCTGTTGTATTTGAGGAGCTTCGTCAGTGTTCACACATGACTAGTACAATAAGAGATGAATCAATCTCATTTCACATCTGAAAAATATGGAGAATAACAGCAGAGCATCTCACATGGGGCTCTCATTATAGTCACTGGAGAGAAATAGACATTTCTGGGTTGTCAGCCAAGCAACCTTTTGAGATGTATGCTTCAGGAGGAGGCGATCTGTACCATAGATCTCAGTGATTCTGACTAAATCGCTATTGATTTAGTCATGCTGTGTTCAGTGGGCTTATTGACTAGCTCATACAAGTGTCTGCATTGTAGATGTTTAGATTTACTCTGTAGGAATAAAATTAGTTTCCTAAACATAGGTTCCATGCAAATTAACCACGGGTATCTGGGAAATCCAATTGTGTTTTTCAGGCAAGATGCAGGATCTACAGGGGTCTTGTCTCCAGCCCCACCACTGAGTCGAGGACCATTGGACATCTCCAGCGGTCCCAGGTCTGTGTACAACTGAACTTACCCACACTACATGCAGGGAAAAAAAAAAATAGGTGACCTAAAGAGATGAGCAGATATCTCCACACCATCTTTAGTGGTGGCAGCAGTAAGATAATGACACTGAACATGTGTCCAGGAAAAGGAGTTCTCCTACCTCACCAAGCTTCTCAGAGACTTCCATGCTCACTGAGTCCCACACTCCACTATTGCGGTTATCACATCACATAGTTTGTCACATAAACTTTCTGAGTTCTACTTTAAAATTTGGCATGCTGCTTTACCCTTGTTAAATTAATTGAAAGGCAGTTTTGTTTATTGGAGTAATCCATTCTAGATTCGTTAATGTAAAACTTCCAGTGATTTTCAGTTCTTCCGCCCCTAATCTTTGGACAAAGCTGTTCTTCCTGTTTGTGTACCCGCAACAACTTTCACAGTATTTCTGGAAACCCACAACAGGAAAGTCTGACTTTTCCCCAGAAGAGAAAAAGAGGAGAAAACATTTATTTTTTCAGTCTGAAAACATGAACATTTTCCTAATTTTTATTTAAAAACACTATTTAGCTGATCTTATACATCTCTGTTCAGTACACAGATAAAAAGCAACTATTTTAAAAACTGCAAAACATTTTTCTTCTCTAATGCTTGTTAGAGGCTATTAAGATTCATCCTTCTCTCATCTAGTTCAGTGTTACGTATGCATCCAGTGTCATAGAATCACAGAATGGCCTGGGTTGAAAAGGACCACAATGCTCATCTAGTTTCACCCCCCCTGCTGTGTGCAGAGTCGCCAACCAGCAGACCAGGCTGCCCAGAGCCACATCCAGCCTGGCCTTGAATGCCTGCAGGGATGGGGCATCCACAGCCTCCTTGGGCAACCTGTTCCAGTGCGTCACCACCTCTGTGTGAAAAACCTCCTCCTAATATCTAACCTAAACCTCCCCTCTCTCAGTTTAAAAACACCCCCCTTGTCCTATCACTGTCCACCCTTGTAAACAGCTCTTCGTTAGTAGCTCCATTGTCCTACAATCCCAAAGGAGATAGTTCACTTTCAAAAATCAGCCAGAACTTTCTCAGATTTTTAATAAAGTCTCCTGAAGTGAGTCAGGAACTTTTGTCTTTTTCTCTCTATGCTTTTCTTTATCTTTCTCAACAGTTTCAAACATTAGGACACCAGTCTTGCTGCAAGGCACGCAAATGAAGTCACTACAGATAAGGAAGCACATAAACTTGAACATGATACCAAATAAAGTACTGGAGACAGGAAGGATACATTTCTAAAAGTGAGAAACCAAGTACCCAAGACAGGAGTTGGGGACTGCTGAACACTTGCTGCTCTGCTTATTCTGTGAAGTGCACACTCACAGTATAATCTTCTATTTCCGTATGATAGTAAAGGAACTATTACTTTCAAAGCTAAATGCATTAGTGAGCAGCAAGCAGGGTGGGCTGAACATTGATCTCTGTGTTGTGAAGCCATTTTTGAAATACAAAAGTAACATTATCAACCTGTGAAAGATATATTAGGAGACTGGAAACCATAAAATATCTAGTTCTGCTTCACAAATCATGCAGAATTCATGAATTGTCATGTTAGGACCCCAACAAGTGGCGATGCTTGGACTGTTACAACCTTTATACTGCTTATCCTGCTTCAAAGTATAGATTTAAAAAAAAAAAAAAAAAAAAACCAAAAAAAAAAATCCCCCCCAAAAAAAACAACTTTCTTTGGGTTGTTTCAAAAAAACAGCAAAAAAAAAAAAAAAAAAAAAAAAAACACCCAACATCTATTCACTGATTCTAGTGGATTTAGATTAAGTCATTCATCCAGTCATGTAGAAAATATTACAAAACTGTTTTGTTCAAGTTTTGACAAATGGACGAGTTACAGATCAATGTTTTATGCTGCATCAGTTACTCTGGCAGTAGAGTGCAAAACAAAAGCATTAATCTCATTGACTGTCAGAACAGGAGGTTTGCCCAAAAAGTGCTTATTCTCTTCACAGAGAGAAGATAGTTCAGGTTCTTGCTGAGATAGTATTGATCTATGATGCAAAAAACCTTGAAGTTCCAGTTCCTCCAATCTGACACAAGACACTACTACAAGAATAAACAAACATTGTTATGAGTGCAAACTAAAACCTAGAGAAAACAGAAACATATTGTAAAAGAAATCATTCAGAGTGAGCTGAAGATTTGGGATAGCAAGGACCATCTATACAGTAGTCACCCATCATCTGCATAGCAAGTAGTCAAACTTATCCAGGAGGTCCTCTAAGTACATCACAATGTTCAGAGCACACATCTTTGCTCTCTAAATTCCTTGAACAAAAGAGGTAAGGAACCTAGTTGTAGCTGAATCCACTGCTACTCCCAGTCTTTGTCTACTGCTTATACCTAAGGGCACAGTCAACCTAATATATAAATGTTAGCAAGGCTAGCCAAGCTTAAGCAAACTATCAATCACTTACTAAAGTCCTGTACCTGCAAGGCATCTCTCTCCATCAAGGTTTAAGAGATTTTTACAGCAGACACAACCTCAAAAGGTATTCCTTTCCCAAAGGGAAATCCCATCACAAAGTCAACTACCATCCAGAAGAACTCAAGGGGCAGTGGGCTGCTCACTATTTATGGATTAAGATGGTTGACTCAAAATCATGGATTTGGCACGTGCTCAGCTGACTCCCTACTGCTGAACCAGGTGTCTGCTATCAGCTCTCTCAGCACCCAATTGAGACGTTATAGTGGTGATTGTCAGTCGTAATGAGACAATGAGTGTTATCAGTACTGTGCTCTGCCCAAGCAAGGCCTCGGGTGCTCTTTTCTTCAGTCATGCAGGTCTCAGAAGCACTTACAAACTGCCAAGCATCATTCAAAAAAGAGTAGAAATTTACACAGAGCTTTCAGTGAACGTTTTCAAAGTTCCAAACTTGCAACAAAACCAGGAACGTGTTTCTTCAGGTTTGAGTTTCAGGCTGCAAGTTTCATAGCTGTTTTTCTGCCTGAGAAATGCCTTTTTGAATGGTAGAGCTCCCTCTGAAAGCATGAAAGGTGTTCCTCCTTGAAAAATGTCATCTGTGTGAGATAGGCATCCCTGTGATCAATTTTTCATGCTGGTCTTTTTTTTCTTCTGTCTTATGGGATTCTAAGTTTCAGATGATGACCTCCTAAAGTCGTTGCGCATTTTATTTTAGCTGAGCTATCATTAAAAATAACATCTTCATCATAGCTCCTGGATAAATCATATTATTTGACGCAGGTCTTTTTTTTCTTTCTCTATTTAAAGAAAGTAGTATCAGGATGTCTTTCACAGCAAAGTTTTCCTCAAAGAGATAGACATGTTGACCAGGCACACCAGCTCTTAGGAATCATGGACAAATTGCATAAACTAATTTAGTGCTAACTTGTATGATTGTCAAAAGGAGTTAAACTTGCGACATTCAGGTTCAAATGTAGATCTCCGTCATTTCTGCTGGCTTGTAATGATCAGCAGCTCATGTTAGAGCTAAGAGGTCACATAAACCTATATCCAACTGATAAAATGATGGCAGAAACAAAAAATATTGCAATCATTCTTTTAAAATTATTACAATTATTAGTTGTAGCTCTTGATTTTCCTGTGATGTTTCCAGCTTAGTAAAATCCAAAATGTAACCAAAAATCTCAGAAAAGATCTGTTTCTCAGAAGTTTCTGATGTGGTTTCTTGAGGACGATACATTGCTTGTATAAAATCAGTTATAAGCAGAAAAAGAAATCACATCATATTTCAATAAGGAAGCCTTAGAAGGATGACTAGAATTAGCTATGAGACTGCATTTTCCCTGTTACATTCGCACAAAAAAATGTAGGAGGTTCCAATCCAGCATAGACATGGATCTCTGGGATGCTCCTCTTTAAATCACTATAGTATAGAGCTCATACCTCTTCCCAGAAGATTCCCATGAAGAATAGTTCAGCTTATTAAAATAAGCACACACTGAGGTTGTCAATGAGTTATGCAATTGATTCTGGGGCTATGACTATTGTTATCCTCCAGGCTGGCAGAATACATTAATCCCAGGACTTCTGTTTATAGAAGACAAAAAATCAAAACTTCAGATGTTTTTTTGCATGACACAGTAATTATCCACATTCCATAGATGTTCCATTGTTTAAAAAAATACCATGGTAGTTTGTTTTTTAATGGTCAGATGGCTTTCTTATGTCTATAAGAACTAGACATACTTAAAATTAGTTAGGTTTAGTAAGAATTAATAATTCATCACACACTCCAATAACTACTTTTTATCCTTCATGAGAACTTCATGGAGTGAATGCCCAAAGCCTAGCAACCAAGGCTGCTCAGTGTATTTGCTTAGAGTCTTGAATCTGTTCAAGCTGGAGCTACATTCACAGAGCCCAGTGTAATGTTCTCAAAGCCTCTGCAGTCTATAGTGAGACTGTCTGCACAGCTTTATGAGACAAATCCCACCTGGCTTTTTGAACAGTGAAGTTCACTGTACTTTGAAAGTGCCTGCAGCACTGGGCTGCACCATCAGATGCTGGGGTTTGCCCAGCTATGCTCATAAGACCTCTCTGTGATACCTGAGCATTAAGGCTCTCCTATTACAAACAAGCCAAGAGGCAGAATTGAAAACTGTGATCAATATACACACAAAATGAAAGAAGGAAAAAAAAAAAAAACCCCACCAGGTCAAATAAATTCTTTGTTAAACATTATTCACACTACATCTCGTGGAAGTTCACTGCAAAGTCTGATGTTCCAGTGTTGCTACAGATTAATGGTTTTCAGCTCTTTTTTTCCTATTTGCATATATTTCCCAGGAACCCCTGGACAGCAAAATTAGCCTGAGGGTTTTTTTTTCCTAATTACTTCTCAAGGATCCCTAAGAAATAAGAACAGTCCCTTTTTGGCCTCTGCCCTCAACCTCCCTCCAAGGAACCACAGACCATAAGCTGAAAATAAACCTACATGAATTTTTCTTTTTCTTTATGCATGCCCTCCCATTTTTGAAGTGTTCTCCAAATGTACTGAAAAACAGTCAAGAATCACAGAGTCATAGAATGGCCTGGGTTGAGAAGGATCACAATGATCATCTAGTTTCAACCCCCGTCCACACACAGGGTCACCAACCACCAGATGAGGCTGCCCAGAAAAAAGCAAGTTCTTAAAGTAACATCCTGGGGCTCATAAAGTTTGAATACTGTGCACCAAGGTCAGAAATATCCCATTTATTAAGATTTTATTTCAACATGTAATAGCCTGAAGCTGTTCCTTTTTAATTTTTCAAATACCTGATGTTTGGACAATTTTTTTCTCTCATTCCTATTTTCGATTAACCCATGTACTCTGAAGACTGAACTTCAAATATTTGGGTATTATCTGGAATAGTCCAGCTTCTACCAACAGATCTACACTATCCAAATCACAACCCAGAAAGTCTGTTTTGTTCTCTGATTTGTAAATCTACCAAAGAGAAGAACTCTGTTGTCAGCATACCTCATGAACTGGTCAGGACAGTAAATTTGTGTTTGCTTGTGTTGTTAACCTCACTCTCACATTTCCCAACATATCTCATGAAAGATGAGGGCCAATACAATGTGAGTAGAGGCAGTGAGGCTTCTAGTGACAAGCATCACTTTCAGCCATTCCCCTGCGCTTTCTAAAGCTTTTATTGATTCTAGAGGTATCTTTCACCAACTGCACAACTTGAAACATCAGATCAGAGTGTCACATTAGATTATTTCTCTCTGAAGCACAGTTCAGCTTGGATTCTGAAATAAGGAATATCCTGATGCCACCAAGTTCTTTACAAAGTCTCTATTTGGATGGTACAAATTGTACAAGCATTATTCCTCCTACAGCTGCCAATGGACCTGTCCCAGTGTACTGTACAAAGGCAAATGCTAACAAAGCTTTTAGTACTGTTCAGCCAGAAAAAGTAATGATCCCAGATAAGCTGGAGCTTTTGATTTTGTGACAAGTCCAACATCCTGCTTTAGAGACCTTGCAAGTCTGTTTACTGCAAACCTTATAAGTGAGAGCCATAGTGCTGAAGTCTCCCTCAACATCAAAAGCTCAAAACCCAGCCATATGTACTTCCCTAGGAGCTTCCCTCTGCCACTCAAAGCAGCAGTCTCTTC
>NW_024885488.1:0-11482 GCF_019232065.1 Centrocercus urophasianus
GGGGGGAGCCGGGCCGCGGGAGCGGGCAGCGGGCCGGGGGCCGGGGCGGCGGCCGGGGCAGCGCGGCGGGCCGGCACCGGCGCCGGTCTCCGTGACAACGCGGCTCCCGAGGGCTCGGCGCGGGGAGGGGACGGCGCGGAGCCGGCGGGGAGGGGGGAGGGGGAGCGGCTCAGGCCGCGATGCTCATGGGCCGCCGGCGGCGGGGGGTCTCGGTGCCCTTCCCCGGGGGCGGCGGCGCCCTTCGCGGCGGCGGCTCTCGGGCGATGCCGGCGGATTTTCCTCACTGAAGTAGCGGAGCATCAAACATGGCGCTGCGGCCGCCTCCAGCAGTCCGGCAGGACGGACGCTCGGGCGCCTTCGGGCCGCTCCGGAGCCGCTCGGCCCGCCGGCGCTCGGCAACCTTCGGCTCTTTCCGGAACCGCTCGCCGGCGAGTAGCTCTCGGTAAACCTCGGCTCCTTCCGGAGGCCTTCGCGGGCGCACGCGCCCCGCTCCCCTTCCCCGCCCCCCCCCCCGCTCGGTCCGGCGCCTCCCGTGACCCCCGCTCTCGGGAAACTTCGGCTCGCTCCGGAGGCTGGGGACATGAGGGAGTTCGGGAAGCTTCGGAAGGGCTCGGAAGAGATATTCCCGCCCCGTGGGGCGGCGCTCGGGGCTCTTCGGAGCCTCTCGGGGAAGGGCTCGGCGGCGGCTTCGGGCGCCTTCGGCTCGGCGGCCGAGCGGCTGCGGAAAGACTTCGGCACCGCCCGGCTGTGCGGGGCGCGGCGCGGTGCGGTGTGTGGGGCCGCGGGGATCCTGCGCTCGTCCGCGCCGCCGCCATCGCCGCGCTGCCCCGTAAAGATTGGGCTGCGGTCGTTTGGAGGCACAGCTGCGTGGTCTGTGGGATTTGGTGCTCATTGACTGCCTTCCGAGCGTGGCACTGCCCCTGGAGCAGCCCTTCGTGCGGGAGGAAATTAGCACTGAGTGCAAGTTGACATCTATGGCTCCCCGTGCTCTACAGAAATAGCTGCCTGTAAACACAGCTGTGAAAGAGCTCAAGCATCTTTAGATGCATCGCAGCTTTTTGCCTGTTTAGAATGGGGGAGGGGGGGAAGGGGGGGGGGAAGAAAACAAAAATCACAAGAAACCAGCAGGAGCGTTTTCACCAGTTTGTGTCCCAAAGCCTCTGGCCCTGCCTTGGAGCTCCACACAGCTGATGCCTCCCAGGCACCATTGCTTCACCACTGCTGTTGGTTGTTTTTTCTCCTCCCAGGACAAAGCAGACAACCCGCGTCTCTCCAACACGACCCCACACAGCATTTGGCCAACAAAACCCACAGGTTTGGCGAGCCTGAACGAGTGCCGGCTGGATCCGTGCCCTTCCTCTGCCTCCGTTGAACTTTTCCTCCCATCCGTTCTGCTGCTGGATGAGCACCTGGGCATTGACAATGGTTTTTCAGCCCCACCAGCACTTTCGTGCTTCTTCACCAACATCAGCAAGCCAGAGGTGCTCACAACAAAGAGTGCCAGAGCTGCTGATGGGTTTAGGAAAAGGAACAGGTTGCCCAAGGAGGCTGTGGAACCCCATCCCTGCAGGCATTCAAGGCCAGGCTGGATGTGGCTCTGGGAGCCTGGTCTGCTGGTTGGCAGCCCTGCACATAGCAGGGGGATTGAAACTAGATGATCATTGTGGTCCTTTTCACCCAGGCCATTCTATGATTCAGAAGGCTTAGTGGCTTGGGGAACCAGTGGAAATTGGGGTATTAGTGGAAAAGGGCTGTTTTCCTGCCAGGCCATACGCTGGTTCCCCCTCCTACCTGGGCTCAGCCCCACAGGGCACGGCTGATGCAAAACAACCAGGTTTTACCACCCAGGATCAGGCAGGCCCACGGCAGGCAGTGGCAGTGAGCAGCTGAGTCACCCCAGGATCGTGCCAGCCCCAAGGTGGGCAAACAGCAGCAGCAGGCTGGGGAGTCCCGTGCAAGCTGCCGCTTGTCCTCCAAACCCCTCCTGTGCTGGGCTGTCCACCCCATGCAAACTGAGACAGCAGACACAAGCAGGCTGTGTGCGGAGCAAAGCTCGCTCTGGAGAAGTGCAGAAGTACTGTGGAACTTGCTGCATTTTGCCACATTTTAAGCAGGCAGCAGCTGGAGCCACAACCAGGCCCAAAGCTTTTCTGCTCCATCCTGCTGGGCGCAGCACACAGCATTGCCTCAGCTCCACCGCCCTCTGCGGGTTCGTGCCACCATTTCCAGCAGAGCTCAGCTGGTCTCCAGCTCTGCAGGAAAACAAGGAGGGCCTGTGAGCCAACAGCGTGCTCTGCCCTTATGTTCCTGTCCAGCACAGGAGGGGTGACACACAGAAAAAACAGAGAGGATGGGGAGAAAAACGCAGGTGGGGTGCGAGATGCTCCCTGCTACCAGAAAGTAATAATAAATAAATATAAAAGTCACGAGCACCTGCAGACCCAGTAAAAAGTATTTATTTCAGTTATGATAAGCTCCACATGTAGGGTGAAAAAATAGATACAAAAAAAAAATTCCCCCCATGTCCCTTTTACATATAAATATTAAAAATCCCTCTACATCTTTGCTTTCTGTCTAGAGGTGCTGCAAGACAACATGTGGCACCTGAGCTACTGTCAGTGGTTTCTTTTCTAAACTGCAAAGAAGAGTATTAAAAAGCCCCGGAGGACCCTGCGCCCACCCTGCCAGCTTTGCACCGGCCCCAGCCATGCTGGGATGAAGCAGGGGCGTGCAGGGCTCACAGCTCCCTGGCACGGGGGCACAGCAGCGAGCAAAATGGCAGCAAGGACTGCCTGCACTTGTCTGGAGCAATACCGGGCCGGGAGGCTGTGGCCAACCTCCCGTTACGGGGATGGGAGGGATGCAGGGCCACCCCTGCAGCTGCTCTCGCCATGCTGCTTCCTGGGCTCCCTGTCCTGCAGGGACAGGCGCTCTGCGAACCTGGGACAGAATCCGGGCCAGGCAGAAGCAGTGCCCAGCAGCTTCACCACCACAACTCTCACCTCGCTTACATCTTTGGCACATCAACTTTTCCCTTTGCACTCAGAAATTAAAGCTAACCTCAGGAGCTGCAGCATCCCAACAGAGCCCTCCTGTGATCCAGCCTCTGACAGGGCTCCGCTGACCCCATCCCTGGGCCCTGTCCCCACTGTCCCCATCAGCATCCTCCAAGGACGGTCCCTCCTGGAGATCCATAGGCTATGGGGCCAGCTGGCCGCAACCCACCTGGACTCCCCAGCTGGGAACTGTCACCACAGGGCGCTGTGTCTACAGCTGCACTGAGTATAAAAAAATAATAAATATACTAATTCTTTGCTTTAAAAAAAAAAAAAAAAAAAAAAAAAAAAGGCTTTAAAATGTATTTTCCCTGAACTTTTCCAGTGTATTCCAAAATGCATGAAAAAAATATATATATTTCCCCTCCACCCTCCCCTGCCCTGAAATACGTCTCAAAATATTTACCATCCTCGTGTGCGCATCTTTGGAGAGAGGAGGTTGTGCCGGCTGTATTTAGACACACAGCCCAGCCTGCCAGCGCCACGGCATTCCCTTGATGCTTCGGAGGAGGACGGTGCCGGGCTCGGGGTTTGGGCTCCTGTTAGGGCCAGGCTTAGCACTGCGTGTGTAAATACGGGGCAGCGCCCCGGCACGTGGGACAGAAACCTCCCCACATCGAAGTCATTTCACAAACAAGCGAGGGGAAGAGAAGTTTTCACAGTGGATCCATCGGACCTCGGCTGACACCGGGGACGCTGCTCCAGTGAGAGCCGGGCAGCTCGCTGCGCTAAGTGGTCTGAGCCTCTCAAAGGGATGGGGAAATTCGGCCGCCGGCACAGGACGACGCGGCCGGATCCCAACGCCCGCCCATCACCAGACCTCACACTTTCTGGGGGGGTTCATGGGGGAGCCCAGGGGGCAGCTGAAATGCTCTGCAAACTCCCAGGAGTTGGAGACAGTGCCGATGACGCGGAAGCGCGAGGGGCTGTGCGGGTCGGTGATGAGCCCTTCGTGGGAGCTCTCTGGCGTGCGAACCGAGCACCACACCTGTGAGAAAGGGCAAGAGGCCGAGTGCTGATATCCGCAGCTGCAGGACCCCACTCTTGCCAAGCCTGACTTGCTCTTCAACCAGCACCTCCCTGATCTCCTTCTCTGGGCTGTCTCTGGAGACCTCAGCTTTGCTTTCATGCTCTCCCAAAACCATCTGGGCGCATGCTTCCATGGATAGAAGGAAAACCACGGATGGGTGGAACCCCAAAAACCCATGCATCCATCCTCACTGCCTACCTGCGCGAAGCCGACGAAGAAAAGCTGGTGATTGGTGAGGCCAAGGGTCGGGAGAGTCTCCTCCTCCCCGTTCTTTTTCAGCCAGTTTTGATACGCCTGGAGGTTGAGGAGCATGATGGGCTCAGGGGACAGCACAGAGCCAACCGCAGCGTGCCACCCAGCCACAGCCCCACAGCCCTACCCGGTAGGCAGCCTTGAGCCCCCCATTATCAGCGATGTTCTCCCCAAGGGTGTGCTTGCCATTGACAGCCTCCCCATTGATGGTGTAGTTGCTGTACTGCTCCACCATGCATGCTGTCTGCCGCTTGAAGGCCTCTACTGAGGAGTTCTTCCACCAGGGACGCAGGTTGCCGTCCTTGTCGTATTCCCGACCTGACAAAAACATATCGGGTCACTTGTCACCCCGCTGGCTGCCCTGTCAGCATTCTGCCACCCAGCCCTGGCCATACCTTGGTCATCAAAGGCGTGTGTCAGCTCATGGCCCACCACCACACCAATCCCACCAAAGTTCAGCGACCTGTGGGACAGCGACGTGGAGGTTTAGAGAGCAGCCACTGCTCCCCCAGCCATGCAATTCAGCATCGACTTTTGGCAAAGGAGGAAATCTGGGAATGCTGCCCTCCCCTGCTTTCCCCAGGAACTCACTTGGGAGAGGCGCGGGTGTAAAAAGGGGCCTGGAGGATGCCAGCAGGGAAGACGATCTCATTCTTGGTAGGAGAGTAGTACGCGTTGACTGTTGGAGGTGTCATGCTCCACCTGCAGGGACAAGGATGTGGCAGCACAAAGCATTGCTGCGCTTTGCTCCAGCTGCACACGTTTATCACAGCACAGAGATGTCAGCCCAGCTTTAATTTCCCAGAGCCAGCACAGCCAGCAGAAGCATTTTCAGGAAAACCAAATTCCAGTGCTCCAGCGGGCAGGGAGGTACTGTGATTCTCCCACTGACTGCAACAGAGGAGCAGAGCACAGCCATACCAAGCAGGGAAGAGGACTTACTGGTCCCGGTTTGGTGGTTTCCGGAGCTGGTCGGCCGTGACCCTGGCCGAGAAGTTGTAGAACTGCATGACATTCTCAAAGTAAAGGTCGGACACGGCATCGTACTGCAGAAGAGCAAGGTGTGAGCAGCACGCAGTGAGCGCCCGGCCCCACTCCTCCCCGCGTGGTCACATCTGAGCCTCTGGAGCTGGCTGAATTACAGCTGCTCTCATTTCTCCTCCTCTCCAACATCTGTAGAGCCCCAGGAGGGTCATGAATCACCATTACGGAAACCGGCTCCTCAGTGTCCGGGCAGGGATCCCAAGAGCCCCAGCCAATAAGGTCCAAGGACACAGCGAGACCCTTCTCAGGGGATGTGGGCTCACGGCTGCCCTGGGGCCTGGCCATGGGCATGCACACCCTGCACATCCTGGCACAGGAGACCCAGGGGACATCATCTATCTGAGCAACTCACATCGTTAAAGACTTTGTCCAGCTCCTTGGGGTCCAGGATGAACTTCGGGTAGCCGATCATGTTGTAGATGGCATCCGCCTGAGGTGACAAGGACAGAGGTGCTTTTGGTGCCGGGGTGGGAGGACAGGATGGCCTCCCCGCTGCTGCCACCGGCGCCTCACCTTCTCTTTGGCCGACTTCCTCGTATCCTCATCCATCCACTGCAGGGTCTCCAGGCTTTCCTCGAAGGCTGTTTTAATCTCTGCAATCATTTCCTCTGCCTAGACAAAAGAAAGCAGAGTGTTTTGGCCTGGAGAGCTGACTTCCCATTCAAAAAAGTCCAAGGACTGACACAGAACCCTTCGCATAGAGGGGAGGAAGGCTGGGATAACCCAGCTTTCCCAGCACCAGGGCTCCACGCTGCCTGTGACACGCACCACCTGCTTGCTGTCCTCGGCGAAGGTAGCCTTGACAAACATGGCCCCCAAGGCAAAGCCCAGGTTGTTGTCTGTGTCGCTGATGCAGAACTTCCAGCGCGGCAGGCAGGTCTGCAAGGGCGACAGGGAGCCATGAGTGGAGGCACAGCATGGCCACAGCCCCCCAGCCTTCACACCACGACATTAGCTCTGCACCCATCACCTATCAGAGCTGTGACCCCAGAACCCAGCCCACGTCCGTGCTTGGATGCAATGAGAGGGGAACTTTGCTAAAACGTGCCGTCACTGTTCTGTAGGAGCGCAATTACTTGGAGGCATTGGTACTCACCTTCTTCGTCCCATACATCACTTCCATGAACTTCTCCTCAGCATCCTGGAAGCGCTGGTCAAGGAAGGGGCTGGTTTTACGCACAAGGTTCCAGATCATGTAGTTGTTGAGGAGGCTGTGGCAAGAGGCAGTGAGCGGGGAGCAGGACGAACCCCAAGCACCCCTCCTTGTGGGGGGGGGGCTCTCACCATTTATCAGTGGCCAGGATGAGATCGGAGACCTGCTCCAGGTACTCCTTGGCATACACCACGACAGGCTCTGACTCATTGAGTTCCACAGGATAGAAGACTGTGGAGAGGAAGGGCATCCAGTCCACAGCCGGTGCCAGATCCTGCAAAAGCCATGCTGCTGCTAAGGACTTATGAGCTATTAGCAATGGTAGCCTCTTCCCAAGCTGGTGGCTGTTACATCAGCTCTGTTTGATGGATTTGGCTGATTTTGAAGAAACCATTTCCCATAGCAGCAGCATCCTCCGAAGGTCGGAGGGGACTAAACAATTTCCTCCCACAAAGGAAAAGAAAGCCAGGCGGGTGTGAAAATGCTGACAGCGGAGTGGGGGGAAGGCACATGATGGCCCTTTGGGGACGAGGGGAGGTGGTTGGGCTGACGTCTGCAGGGCAGTGCAGCCAGGAGGGCGTTTGCGCCTCAGTGGGATGGCTGCCAGTCCCATCAGCACTCTGGGGTCTGGGAGGAGTGGGCTGAGGTGGGAGAACAGGCCAAGCTATTGCACAAGTGCTTCCCAGTTTGGGCTGGTGTTGGCCTTCCCTGGAGGAGCTGTGTCAGCCCTCCACCAGCCCTGCTCCAAGCTGCAGCGACACGTCAGCCCCACCATGCTCCTACCTTCAGCTCTCCAGCTGTCATCTTGTGGTAGATGACCTCCTCATCCCGATGTTTCTCCTGTGGGATGGTGATGTTGGCCAGTGCTGTCTCAAACTCCAAGATCTGCTGCATTTGTTGCCGTGTTGACTCTTCATCGGTGCCGCCCAGAAACATGCCCAGCTGCACCATGTAGTTCAGGTACCCAGCCAGCACCTGTGAGGGGACGATGCGTCATCCAAAGCTACATGTGGCCAGAGCACCCAACAACCCCAACCCTCCCAACCCTTCCAGCCCTTCCAATCCTCCCAATCTTCCCAACCCTCCCAACCCTTCCAGATCTTCCAACCGTTCCAGACATCCCAGCTCTCCCAAACCTTCCAACCAACCTAACTCTCCCAGTCATTCCTATTCTTCCTACCCCACTACCACCCTGACCTTCTCATTCTCTGTCTTGTTCAGGTAGTAGTCCCGTGACGGCAGCCCCAGCCCCGACTGGTCCACCTGGATGACATTGCTGTTGGAGTTCTTGGAGTCGGCGCTGACGTAGACGGAGAAGAAGGGTGAGATGCGGTAATGCGCCGTCACCTCCCGCAGCGTCGCGTTGAAGTTGTCCCCCCCGGCCCAGGGCCCGGTGATGTTCCATCCTCCCAGCTGGGGAGAGACGCTCAGTGAGGCACAGCAGTGCGGGGATGTGTGACCAGGACCTGGCGGATGGCAGGGCAGCTCCTGGTGCCCGCTCCACAGGGAGGGACGCACCTTGGCGATGAGCTCCATCAGCGGGGCAGCGCGCAGCTCCTCGATCTTGCTCTCGTTCATGCAGGCCTGGTAGTAGCGCTGTGCCTTGCGCTCCGCCTCACTCGACACGTTGGCCGTGGTGTTCTCTGCAGGATGCACCCAGGACGGCTTGTGGGGGCACGTGGCATCGGGGGGGGCTGCAGAGCCCCTAACCCTCCGCCAAATGCTCAGTTTGGACAACGGCTCCAAAAGGACACTACGGATCACTCCGTGTGCCCCTGGCACGTCCCACAGCCCCAGCCCAGCCCCTGCCCCCTCTCCAGCAGCTCCAGTTCTTTGTAAGAGAGAGATAAAGAAAGAAAAACAACAAGTATTTTTCCAGCACTCCGCCGTTCCCAGCATCCCAGCCCCCCGCGCTGCCCTTGCCCCTGTGCTGGCAGTCCCAGCTTGCTCCCCGGGCTGCGTTATTTATTTCTACAAGAAAGAACAATAAACCCATTTTTCTCCTCCGCCTCCAAAGCTATATTTTATTTTCTTTCCCTAAAACCCTGCTTCCTTGGGGTTTTTCCTCTCCTCACAACACAGCCTGCACCTCTGGCTCCCCAGATGTGTGAGTTTTTGTGCCTGGTCCCTTGGCTCCGAGGAATGCAAGGAAATGCCGAGCGCAGCTGCTGGCCGGGGGCCCACTGCCTTCAGATTGCTGCAGGAAGAGCTGGGACAGAGCCGTCCCCAGAAGGCAGCTCTGTTCACAGATAACCACCCCAGCGCCTGGCGCGGAGGAAAGTGCTGATAAGGGGCACTTGTTTGCTCAGAGCTTGAACAAACCGTCCCCTGGATAAGGCACTGCACTGCAGTGTTTGCATGCAGAGGCAGCGCCCAGGGCCTGTCCCCAGAACAGCCGCACTGGGAGCAGCCCCACTGCAAAGAGCTGCCAAAGACAGCCCCATGCTCACCCAGCAGGTGCTTCATGACAGCCTGGTTGTGCTCCCAGAGGTTGTTGAAGGTGCCCCAGCGTGAGTGGCCATCAGGGAGGGGGTTGGCTTTGACCCAACCGCCGCAGGCATAGCTGAAGAAGTCCTCGCAGGGGTTCACCGTGCGGTCCAGGGAGCTGAGGATGGAGCTGGTGACAGAGATGCAGGCCTCTGACAAGCACACGGCGGACGGCCCTGGGGGGCACAACTAGCTCAGCACAAGGAGCCCCTGGCTGCACCAGAGGGCACCCGCTGCTCACCCAGCATCCTATCAGTTCTGTCCATGATGTGGGGAAGCATCCCCATGCACGAGCATCCCACCCAAGCAAGGCATGTGGGCAGGAACCCCATCCTGCACCTGAGCATTCCACCCCGGATGATGGACAGCGAGAGCATCCCGTCCCATACCCAAGCAGCCTGCCTGCTCTCAATCCCACCCCAGAGCAAGGGATGCAGCCAGAAATGTGCCCAAGCATCCTGCCCAGTGGGGCTGGGGCTAGGGATGCAGGCGAGCACCCCGCCCAATGCCCAAGCACCTCGCCCTGGGGTGCTGGACCTGAGCACCTTATCTTGTACCCAATTATCCTATCTGCTGCTCCACCATCACTCTCTGGGGTGAAAGATCCTGTCCCATCAGAGAATCCTGCCCTGGGGTAAGGGATGCAGATGAGCATCCCATATTGTGCCCGAGCATCTCATTGAGCTGCAAGTTCCCTGCCTGGTACGCAGGAATCTCACCCCAAGACAAGCACTCCAACCCCCTCTTGCCCCCAGAATCCCCCTTTTGCCCCCTAGCACCCCTCCCAAGGGTTCAGGTTGCAGCACAGGACTCACGGGCTCGGTACTGCAGGATGAGCCCCAGCAGACACGCTCCCAGCACGGCTGCCAGGACAGCCACCACAGCCACCAGCTGCTTCTCGGGGCGTGTGCGCTGGGCCCAGCACCCCGTGCTGCTCCTGGAGAAATTCACCTGCGGGAAAAGCAGCGCCGTTTCCCCGTCGGCACCACGTGGGGAAAACCCCACAGGCGCATCCGCCATTCTCCCCTTAACAAACCCCGCAGCACCGAGCAGCCCCCAGACAGGGAGTGGGCGCGTTCCAGCCTGGGAAAAGCCGCAGCTGCCTTCCAGAAAGCCGCCAGGAAGGGCGGCACAATGGCAGGAAAGGGAGCGGGGAGAGCGCGGCCACGGCCATAGGATCACCTGCCGCCCTGTGCCACCCCATGGCCTCGGCCAGCCCGGCGGTCCCGGCGCTGGGTGGAATGGGATCCTCCCGTTGTGCCCAACAACATCCCCAGGAAGCACGGCCGATGTGACGGTGTGGGGAATCGTGGGGACGAAAACACCGATTTTGGGGTTGGAAACATTGCTGTGGGCTGAGGTGGAAAGCGCCGTGCCAGGAGCACAGTTCCGACCCTGAACCTTTCCCTGTGAGAGCCCTTCTCCTGCCGCCAACTGCCCTCATTAAGCTGCTTTCCCACTGCTCGAGGAGGAATTAGCCTAAAATCCCCTTTGTGCGGGGACAAAGTTCCCTCCCGCGGTAATTGCCCACCCTGCTGGGCCAGGATGGGTCCACGGCACCACGGGAATGGCTGAGGTGGGCCTGACCCCGTGGGATGGATATCTCACGGGATGGGCATCCCACATGACGGACGATGTCCCAAGGGATGGTTACCCCGTGATGGATGGATGCCCCATGGGATGGATGCCCTACAGGATGGCTCCCCCAGGGAATGGACGTCCCACGCGATGCCCCACAAGCCCAGAGGCGCAGCCCCACTGGTGCCAGCGGGGACGGGAGCAAAGGGCGGAGAGTGCAGCGAGGCGGCACCGGACTTCGTCCTGCAGGGGGGGGTCTCACCCAGCCCGGGGAACGCGGCCTCCCGCTGCCGGGACCCCAATCTTCCCCTTTTCCCCAAAACCGGTCCCTACCTGGAACCCGTTGGGGTACCCATCGCCTTCGCTGATGGAATCCAGGGGGTCTTCGTCGTCCAGCGTAGCCCGCTTATAGGTGGACATCTGCGGGGCGGTGGAAGCGCGGCGTTGAGCGGCGGAGAGCAGCGCTCGGCCCCGGGACCCCCTCGGGTCGCGGAGCCCCGCACAGCTCCGGGGCAGCGCCGCACCGCTCCCGCGGGGCCGCTCCGCGCAACCGCCGCTGCGCCCCGCACGGCGCTTCTCCCCCCGCCCCGCACGGCGCAGAGCCCACGCGGGGCTCGGTAGCAGAGCCCGCTGCCCCCCCTCCGCTTCACACCGCCGCCCCCACCCCACGCGTGAATCCGGAGCCGGGGATGGGGAGCAGCTGCGGGCAGCCCCTCACCGCGCCCTCGGGGTGAGACCGCCGCCATTTCGCCGCCATCGCGGCGCCGCCCGCCCCAGTCCCCCCCCTCCACCCCCCGGTACCCGCACGGCCGGGGACCCCCCCGCACCCACGGGTGCTCCCCGTTCATCGCGATGCCCGGAAGGTCGGAGGGAAGGGAGGGA
>NW_024885488.1:11582-82681 GCF_019232065.1 Centrocercus urophasianus
GCCCCGCACCGCCCCCACCGCCCCGCACCGCCCTGCAGTGGGGGGGTGGGGGAGGCTGGGAGGATGAGGACGGGGTTCGAGTTCGGAAGTGCGGCACTGTGAGTGTGCAACGCTGAACGTGCAGTGCTGTGAGCACGTGGCCGTGCAGCTGTGCAGGGAAGGGGGGCACGCGTCGGTGCACAAACGTCCCGCCGTTGCACGAGGGGGAAGCGAGCTGCCAGGGTGCAAGCCCGCCGCGGTGCACGCACGCAAGCACGAGCAAGGATGCCAGGGTGCGATTTCGCGTGCACACACGTGTGCGACCTCCGGGGCTGCACTCCCCGTGGGGTTGGGGCTTCCTGCAGCCGTCGGAGCGCATTTTTGGGCTGAGGCCGCCCCCTCCTGGGGAGCACCGAGCGCCCCACGGCTCTACGCGGCGCCCCCGTCCTAACCACGCCGACCCCATCGCCCCAAGCCCACCACCCGACCACATCGCTCCAACACCACCGCTGGACCCCCGACCCCGTCTCTCCGACCCCACCGCCCCGACCGCACCATCACCACCCCACGTGGTCCACGAGGGTTCACCCGGGGACTGCCGTAAAGGGGCTGTAAGGGAGCGGGGCCGAGCACAACCGCAAAGCAGACCCCAGGGACTCCACACCCCCAACCCAGCCGGTCCCGCCGAGCCTCCCCAGTGCTCCCAGTCCTCCCAGTAAGACCCGGCAGAGGGCACCAGTAAGCCCAGTTTGCTGCCTCCCACCCCCCCGTGCCGGCAGCGGGTGGAGGAAGGGGAGGAGGAGGAGGAGGCGAGGGCCGGAGCCGGGCCGGGGGGATTTAAGGCCGCTGCCCCCCCCCCCCGCCTCCTCCGCTCCGCGCCCGGAGGGACCCGCGACTGCGCCCAACTTTGTGCGGGGCCGCCCTGTGTGGGTAAGGGACCCCGCACAGGGACTCCTAAGGGTGGGGGGGGCATGGGGACACGGCTGTGCCAGGGGATATCGATGTGCGGTGGGAACAAGGGGATATGGCGGGGACACGGGGGGACGCCGGACCGGTGATGGGGACACGGGTGCAGATGTGGGATGGGATCACGGGCAGGCAGCAGGGAGGTGGATGTGCAGTGGGGACACGGGTGTGCAATGGGGACAGAGATATGCGGTGGGGATAGAGGTGTGCAGTAGGGATGCAGAGGAGACATGGCCGTGGGATAGGGACATGGGCGTGAGATGGGGACACAGACACAATGAGGACACAGACACAATAGAGGGACACAGGCATGCCACGGGGCCATGTCTAGGGACACAAACAATCAAAAGGGGACGCGGACACGGTGGGAACAAAGTCATGGTGGGGATACAGGCATGCCTCAGGGACATGGGGACGCACACATGCAATGGGGGACCCAGATGTGCGGCAGGGACCAGGACATGCGGCACCTGAAGGTGCTACAAACACACGCATGCAATGGGACACAGACACAGTATGATGGGGATGGGGACACAATGTGGGGCACAGCTGTGCAATGGGGACCCCAGCAGGCAATGGGGTGCGGGCAGTGGGGCCGTGCCGCTGTTCCCCAGCGCAGTTGGAGGCAGCACAGCGCTGCCCCACAGCCCACATGGGTCACGGTGTGACCGCACGGGGAGGGGACGTCCCCTTCTGTCCTCGCTTGGCCGAGCTCAGGGGCAAAGGTCTGGCTAGGGAAACTGAGGCACAGCGGGTGCTGCCCGCAGCTTTCTCCTGTCCATTCCCCAAGAGGAGCACTGAAGGGGCACAATGAAGGCTTTCCTCCTCGCCCTCCTGGCCCAACTCTGCTCAGCATCGCTGGTTCCTGGTAGGTGGCTCGTTAGGGCTGCACACCAGATGGTTGCCCTTCGGGACCGCTCAGCTCACCGAGCACCCTGCACCCTACAGAGAGGGAGAAGGACCCCGAGTACTGGAGGCAGCAGGCACAGGAGACGCTGCGGGATGCACTGAGGCTGCAGCACCTCAACCAGAACGTGGCCAAGAACCTCATCCTCTTTCTGGGCGACGGTGAGGGGAGACCCTGCCCAGGGCGTATCAAGTGGCTTTGCCCCGCACCGGGTGCCGCAGTGCGTGGGGTGCTGCACCCCATGCCGTCCTGTCCTGGCACAGCACTGATGGGTGCCCACCTGCAGGTATGGGTGTCTCCACCGTGACGGCTGCACGCATCCTCAAGGGCCAGCTGCAGCACCGCAAGGGCGAGGAGAGCCTGCTGGAGATGGACAAGTTCCCATATGTCGCCCTGGCCAAGGTGAGCCTGGGGCGGGCGCTGCAAGGTCGCTGGCGGGAGGCATCGAGCGGAGCTGAAATTAGGTCATGGGCGGCGAGCAGCGCTGGCTGTTGTCCTGTACCCAGTGCTGTGCCAGGGCTCACCCACGGGAAGGGGGGGGAGGGGGGAGCGGGACCCCTCCTCTCCTCCTGGGGCTGTTTGGCTGGAGAAAAGGCTCCTTTTGTTGGCCCCCGCCCCTTATTGCCCCCCCGCCCCGCCCCTTATTGCAGCCGGTCCCTGCAGGGGATGCTTGTGGGGGTGCAGAGGGCGGGCTTTGCTCTGTTTGCCTAAAAATGGCTTGAAAAAGGACTAAAAGCAGCAAAACGTGGTGAGGGCACTCATCAAGAGTACACAAAAGATGGATGTTGGGCTGGGGCCATCAAAGGGTGAAGAGTTGGAACCCCAAGAAGACGTAGGGCTGGGATCCCCCATTTGTGCTGGGTTGGGACCACTGATGGATTTAGGGCTGGGGCTCCAGGAGATGATGGCTGGGGCCACCAATGGAATCTAGTAGTTACTGCACTGGGACCACAGATGGGTGCAGAGTTGGGACCTTGAGAAGATGAAGGGCTGAGATCCTTTGTCTGTGTTGGGACCACCAATAGCTGCGCAGCTGGAGCTGCAGGAGATGTTGGGTGACGCCTTCAGGGGACGTTGGGCTGGGAGCTCTCATGGGGGAAGAGCTGGGACCTGATGTGTACAGGGCTGGGACCTCCAAAGGGTGCAGAGTTGCGTCCTCAGAAGGTGCTGAGTGCCGAGCAGTGCGGGAGGGGAGCCCCAGTTTGGGGACGGTGACAATGATGAGGATGGTCAGGATGACAGTAAAGATCTTTTTGTTCCCCCAGACCTACAACACCAACGCGCAGGTGCCTGACAGTGCGGGCACAGCCACCGCCTACCTCTGTGGCGTCAAAGCCAACGAGGGGACGGTGGGCGTCAGCGCCGGTGTCACTCGTGACCGCTGCAACACCACCAAGGGCCAGGAGGTGACCTCCATCCTCCGTTGGGCTAAGGATGAAGGTGAGGAGCCAGGTTTTGGGGGACGCTGGGTTTTTGGGACGTTCCCACCATTGTCCTGTGAATTTGTGGTGCAGGCAAAGCTGTGGGCATTGTCACCACCACGCGGGTGACCCACGCGACACCCAGCGCTGCCTACGCGCACTCAGCCAACCGTGACTGGTACTCAGATGGAGAGATGCCCCTGGATGCACTGGAGGGAGGCTGCAAAGACATCGCCCGGCAGCTGGTGGAGAACATCCCTGACATAGAGGTGGGGATGGCAGTGGGGACGGCGGGACCAGGAGGGGCTGGGATCACCTGTGGATGGGCTGATACTGGGCTGGTAGCACCAAAGGGTGCAGAGTCAGGATGAAAATGGGCTAAATAAAATCTAAAAGCAAAACATGGTGATGGGGTGCAGCACACACACATCAAGGGTGCACAGAAGGGAGTGGATGTTGGGTTGGGACCACCAAAGGGAGCAGAGTTGGGACCCCAAGAAGATGTAGGGCTGAGATGCTCAATAGGTATTGGGACCGGGGTCATTGATGGGTGTAGGACTGGGGCTCCAGAAAATGATGGCCAGGATTAGTCATGGGTGAAGAGTCAGAACCTCCAGCAGATGTTGGGTTGGGACTGCTCTCAGGGGAAGAGCTGGGACCTGGCATCTGTAGGACTGAGACCAGAGAGAGTTCAGAGTTGGGACCCCAAGAAGATGGGGGGGCTGAGATCAATAGGTGCTGGGGCTGGGATCGCTTTTGAGTTTAGGACTGGGGCTGCAGAAAATGATGGCTGGGACTATTCATGGGGGAAGACCTGGGAGCTGGCGTGTGTAGGGCTGAGACCACCAAAGAGTTCAGAGCTGGGACACAAAGATGGTGTAGGACTTGTTGGTGTAGGACTGGTAGGACTGGGATCCTCAATAGATGTTGGGGTTGGAGTCACTGTTGGGTGCAGAGTTGGGATCCCAAGAAGATGTAGGACTGAGATTCTCAGTAGGTGTTGGGATGGGGTCACTGATGGGTTTAGGGCTGGGGCTTCAGGAGACGATGGCTGGGACCACTGGTGGGTGAAGAGCTGGGATAGAGTAGTACTGCACTGGGAGCAGCCACGGGTGCGGGGCTGGGGCTCCAGGAGAAGTGCTGAGACCACTCATGGGTGCAGGGCAGCAGTGCAGCAGCAGCTGCCCGGC
The DNA here is from genome assembly GCF_019232065.1 of Centrocercus urophasianus. Taxonomy (NCBI): domain Eukaryota; kingdom Metazoa; phylum Chordata; class Aves; order Galliformes; family Phasianidae; genus Centrocercus; species Centrocercus urophasianus. The sequence goes on from NW_024885488.1 coordinate 16,046, forward strand.
TCACAGTGAGGCACAAACCCCTTTCTCACGCTTTCATGCCCAAAAAGCCGCATTGTCCCCTCAGTTCTGCCCCTCGTTGTGGATTTGCAGAAATTCAGCCCTGTAAATAAATATGCTTCTGTACTTCAAAATAGCCCCAAAGCAAAACATCCCAGCCTGTTATTTAGCTGGTTAATAGCCTCTTCTTCTCTGTGTTTTTTTTCTTTTTTTCCTTTAATATAATTTTAACTCTGTCCCAGGCTGGAAATAATTATATAGCGGGGAAGAGATTTTTTGTTTTTCCCTTTCTCCCTCTTCTTCCCTTAATAATTTTGGTGGTGTTGTTTTGCTGCTTTATAATTCACCTTCTGAATGGGGAGGGGGGGGGAGTGGGAAATGAAAAAAGAAATAAATCTCAGCCCGGTTATAAATACCGTCGGGCAAACATCGGGTGCTCCAAAGCAAACAGAGGCTGCGGGATGGGGTCTGCTCCAGAGGGGTCACATGGGGACCCTACAGGAGCATCCCTGCCCAGCGTCTCTGCTGGAAATGGCTATTTCTGTCCTTGGGGTAATTAACAGGGAGCGATTAAGAGGGAGAGAGTTATTTCTAGCCAGAAATTCCTCGGGGTGGTTGCGGCAGGGCTTTCCTGGGCACCGCATCCCTTGGAGCATCTTTGGGGGTTGCCTCTCTCCGCTCATCTTAGAGGAGAAAACAATAGCCATAATAATAAAACGCATTTCTACGCCCGGGATTTTCCCTGCAGGTGATCCTGGGGGGTGGGCGCAAGTACATGTTCCCCAAGAACACCAGCGACGTGGAGCACCCGCAGGAGGAGCGGCACCGCGGCACCCGCCTGGACGGCAAGGACCTGGTGCAGGCGTGGCACGACGCTAAGCCTGCGGGGAAGGTGTGGGACGGGGCACCGGCGGCCCCGTGTTGGGGGTGGGGGGCTGTCCCCATGGGGAGGTGACCCCGCGTGGCCCCGACAGGTCGCCAAGTACGTGTGGCACCGGAGGGAGCTGCTGGCGCTGAACCTCAGCCGTGTTGACTTCCTCCTGGGTGAGTGGCCCCCGGCGCCCTGTGGACGCGTTGACACCCCCAGGGCACGGCGACCCCTCAGATTGGGATTTCTGAGGGACGCGATTTCCACCCTTATAGGGATGCAATCTTCACCCCAATGGGGGCACAATCTTTTTTGCTCCAACTCACCCTACATCTATCCCTCACCTTAACCATAACCATAACCCCCCCTAACCCTAACCTCTTCTCCTTCTCCTTACCCTAACCATAACCCTAACCCTAAACCTCAAACTCAAAAAATCCAAACTCAAACCCTACTCCTAAGCCAAACTCAACCCCAACCCCAATCTCTACCCCTTACCCTAACCATAACCCAACCTCTACCCCAACATCTACCCCTATCCCTAATCCCATCCCTAACCATAACCCTACCTGTGCCTACTCCTCACCCATAACCGTAACACCCACCCCTATCCCAACCCCCACCCTTAGCCATAACCATAACCCTAGCCCTAACATTAATCCAAACTCAAACCCTACCCCTAAGTCTAACCCAAACCCTACTCCTCACCCTAACTCCTAATCCTAACTCAAATCCTACCCCCTAACACTAACTGTACCCCTAGCAGTAACCTTACCCCCAACCCAAAACCTACCCAACACCAACCCCAATCCCTACCTCTGGCCCTAACCCTAACCCAAACTCAAATTCTACCCTTACCTCTATCCCTAACCCAAACCCAACCTCAACCCTCACCCCTGCCCCTACCCCTCACCCCACCCACTGCCATTCCCCGGATCTGACCTGGTGGGAGGAAGGAAGGGCCGGGAGCATCCCCATCCCTATCTAATCAGCCCAGGAATGGGAAACGGTGCGGGCCGAAGTGCCTGAGCCAGCACAAAAGCGGTGCTGGGCGCCGTGGGGCTGCCCCGCCTCCAGCATCGCTGTCCCCAGGTCTCTTTGAGCCGGGGGATATGGTGTACGAGCTGGACAGGAACAACGAGACCGACCCGTCGCTCAGCGAGATGGTGGCCGTGGCCATAAGGATGCTGCAGAAAAACCCGCGGGGCTTCTTCCTGCTGGTGGAAGGTGGGGGGCTGGGGGGGACATGAGGGGTGCGGAGAGGGATGAAGAAGCGATGGGGTGTAAAAGGAAGGTGGGAAGGAGGAAGGAGATGAGAGGTGCACCGCAAAAGCGGGGTGCAGAGCGGGGGGTAAAGAGAGCGATAGGGGGAAAGGAGGCGTCGGGGCTGCAGGGCTGCGGCGGGGCAGCGCCCTGAGACTCAGCGCTGTGGGGCGGCTGCAGGCGGCCGCATCGACCACGGGCACCACGAAGGGAAGGCCAAGCAGGCGCTGCACGAGGCGGTGGAGCTGGACCGCGCCGTGGGGCTGGCGGGGCGCCTCACCTCCCAGCACGACACGCTCAGCGTCGTCACCGCCGACCACTCGCACGTCTTCACCTTCGGCGGTTACACCCCGCGAGGGACCCCCATTTTCGGGGGGCCCCCCCCCCTCCCCCCCTCCCCCCCCATCGCAGGGTGCGGATGTCACCGACACGCGCGTGCCGCCAGGGCTGGCCCCGATGCAGAGCGACGTGGACCGCAAACCCTTCACCTCCATCCTGTACGGCAACGGCCCCGGCTATAAGATCGTGGGGGGCGAACGCGAGAACGTCTCCGCCGTGGATTTCGGTGCGTGCGACGGGGCTGAGACCCACGGCGGCCGCGTGCCAACGGCCGGGTTCCGATGCTTTTTATCCCCCTCCCCTTCCAGCTCACGCCAACTACCAGGCGCAGGCGGCCGTCCCGCTGCGGCAGGAGACGCACGGCGGTGAGGACGTGGCGGTGTTCGCCCGCGGCCCCATGGCGCATCTCCTGCACGGCGTGCACGAACAGAACTACATCCCCCACGCCATGGCCTACGCCGCCTGCATCGGCACCAACCGCGCGCACTGCAGCTCCGCCGCCCGCCCCGCCGCCGCCGCCTCGCTCCTGCCCGTCCTCCTCCTCCTCCTCCTCCTCCTCCTCCTCTGCTAAAGCGAAACGGCTTTGGGGAGGGGGAAGTGAGGGGGGGGAGGGTGATGGAGAGGAGTGGTTTTCTTTTTAGGGGGGGGAAGAGCGAAAAGAAAGACCGGGGCGCAGCAAAGCAAAGCAGCGCCGGCGGTTTCGGTGCCGCCGCGGCGCGCTGGGCTGTGCCCCTGTAAATACACCCTTCCTCCCCTGTCATTAGAGTCCTGGGCCCGCTGTGGGATTTGGGCTCGGGGCTGCGGCCAAAACCCTCCTGAAATGTAGACGGGGGGGGGCGGACGAGGGGGGAGGTTTGGTTGAGACCCAACGCCTATGTCCAACTCATTGCATGTGTGGGCATCCGCAGGGCTTTTGCTCCTTGAGCTCCGGAACGGTTTTGGGGCTCAGCACTGCACGGAGAGGGGAGCGGGGGAGGGGTCGGCCGTTCACCACCTCCTTAGGGGCTGGGAACGGGCAACCGCGGGCCGGGGGGGGCACAAAGGGAGAGGAGATGGGGTGATATGGGGCTGGGGTGCAGCCAGAGAGGGGCTCCAAGCATGCAAAGGGTGCCGTGAGCATGCAGATGGTGGTGGGCACGTGGGGCTGCATGCATGCATGCAGTGGGAGCAGCGGTGCCCTGGGGGTGCAAAGGGTGAGCAGCAGTGCTGTGGGGGTGCAAATGGGGACGCACGCATGTGGTGGGTCCTGGAGGGGGGTGTGCAGCCCCATGGGTGTGCGTGTGGGGCTCGGCACGGCGCTGCCCTGGGTGAGCCACTGCTGTGCACGTGCAAATGGAGCCTCCCATGTGCAAACAGCCATGTGTGTGCCAGCTCAGCCCTGCAAACCTGGGTGAGCAAGTGGTGCCTCGCACGGACGTGCAAATGTCACCAGGCGTGTGCAACATCACCCAGCGCTGCGCTGCAGCTGCTCACAGTGCCACGCAGATGCACCCTGAAAGCACCGTGAGCGCCCCATGCCAGCTCCATTATTTATTCCCCCCTCCCCAGATCCCCCCTCATCCCCTATAAATAAACCTTCGCTTCGTTTTTACTACACCCCAAACTTCGCAGTGCTGTCACACGGCGGTTGGCACAGCAGTGGGGCTGCGGTGTCCCCACCCCAAACCATCCACCCCCCCACCTCCCCCCTCCTGAGCGCTGGGCTTTCCCAGAACGGGCGGTGCTGTGCTAAATTTGGGGTCTGTGTGTGGTTTGGGGTCGGAGGGAACCGCCGAGCGGTGCGACCGCTGCAGGGCAAATAGGAGCTTGGGGTCGGGGGGGGTTGGGGGGGGGGGGACAGACCAAAAATCCCAAAATAACCCTGCAGAGGGAATGGGGGATTTGTAACAAAAAGGCTCAGAGAGGGGAAAGGGAAGGGAAAAAAAAAAACAAACGTGGGCATCCAGCCCCAAAATCTCCGCCCTCCTGCAGCCCTGAGCCCCACTGCAGCCCCCAGAGAGTGGGGAACCCCAACCCCCATCCCCCCAGCATCGGCTGTAGCGATAAATAGACTTTTATTTGTACACTGATATGGGTAACACAACCACGACCCGGGAGGGGGGCTGAAAAAAAACCCCACAGCCCCAAACTCTCCCCCTCCAATCTGGAGCTGTTAACCCTAAAGAAAATAGTGGGGAGGAAGGGGAAGTGGGGGTGGGGGGCAGCAATGTGGCCCCTGCTGAGTTCTGAGCCCCTACACTGTGCGATTTTCTCTTTTTTTTTTTTTGTTTTTTGGGGGGGGCCCCCCGGGGCCGGCCCCCCCCCGCCTTGGGGGGGGGGGGGCATTGCACTGTGTGTCTCCCTGTACCCATTCCCCCTCCCCCCAGAAGGGGGCATTGGGGTGAAGGAGATTGTCTGGAATAGGGGGGGGGACCCTATAGGTGGGTCCCAATCCCGCAGTGGGGACGATGGCTTCGGCTCCTGGATGTGAGCGGTGGGGGGCACTGTGGGAGGGGCACAGCGGGGACCCTCCTTCAGCGGTGCCCCCCCGGGGTTTGGGGGTCAGCTACGAGCCCTGTGTGGGGAACAATAAGGTCTGTAGGGTTGTGCCCGGATTGGGGGGCACGGGGGGGTCGTGGGGATGGACTCTCAGCCTCACCGGGGTTGAGGGAGGCTGCTCCAGCTGGATTTTGATCTCGGGGTGGCAAGCGCTGCCTGTTTAGGGGGGAGCATGAGCACCCATGGGTGAGCCCAGCACCCCAATGCTGCAGGGACAGGTACCTGGGGGGGTGCCGGGAGGATCCTCTGGCCAGGGGGGATCAGCAGAGGGGTCACGCTGCCGGGGGGTCCGCGAGGATGAGCGGCTGTCCTGCGAGCACAGGGTGGGGTGACGGGGTACTGCATCCCCAGCACCCACCTCCCCCCCCCAACCTCAGCCCCCTGTGCCCATACCCTGCCCTGCTCGCCCACAGGTTGCTCGTCCGGCTCCTCGGCCACACTGCCGAAGCTGCTGGCACTGGAGGACGAGCGGGAGAAGTCCTGCAGAGGCTCCGGCCTCTCCGCCCTGCGAGGGACAGAGCTGGCCCCGTGCCACCCCAGACCCCTGTACGTGTCCCCCCCATGTCACCCCATCCCCACACTGCCTCATCCCTGTGCCATTTGGCTGCCAACGGGACCCTGTGCTAGCACCACTCCACCCCGGTGTCACTCTGTTCCCATGCTGCCCCATCCCACCCCTACCGACTTGTCCCCGTGCCACCCAGCCCTGTGCCACCTGAGTGCTGCGCTGCCTCCACCCCACCGCACTCACCAGCAGTCATGTCCCTGTGCTGCTGTATCCCACAACACCCAATTCCTGTATCACCAGGTGCCAGCCTGTCCCAGTGCCACCCTGTCCCCATGCTGCCTTGTACCCGTGCCGACCCATCCCTGTGTTACTGCACCACCCTGTCCTCGTGCTGCCCAGCTCCTGTGCCACTGGGTGACAGCGTGACACTGCACGCGTACTGCTGCCCCATCCCACTGCCACCATCCACGTGGCACCCGGTCTCATTGCATCCTGGTGCCCCTCCATACCTGTGTCCCTATGTTCCTCTATCCCCCCATCTGTGTGTCCCCATATCCCATTGATCCCATGTCCCCACGTCCTGGTGTCGTTGTGCCCCTCTATCCCCATGTCCTCTTGTCCCCGTGTCCCGATGTCCTCATCTCCCTGTGTTCCCGTGTCTCCCGTCCCCACGTTTCCACGTCCCCACGTCCGTGTGTCTTCATGTCCACATGTCCTCGTATTCCCATGTCTGTGTGTCCCCATGTCCCCATGTCCGTGTTTCCGTGTCCCGATGCCGGACCTGTCGGGGTTCCGCCGGCTCTCGGGTGAGCTGTGCGCGGAGGAGTTGCCGTCGTTGCCCGGGGCGGGGCCGTCCCTGCGGGGCGTTGGGCGGTGATGGGGGGCCGACCCGATCCGCGTTCCCCCGCCCCCGTCCCCACCTGCCCGGCGCCTCCTGGATGCTCTCGATGCCGATGGCGCTGGAACGGCGCGAACCGAGCGGGCCGGGCCGCCGCCGGGACGGGCTCTTCCCTGGGACCAGCAGCGCCTGCGGGAGGGCGGGAGGCGCTCAGCGGGGGGGCGGCCGGCTGGGGGTTGCCTGCACCTCACCTCACCCCGCCCCACACCCCGCCACGCACCTCTTCCACCGAGCCCAGACCGATGGCGCTGCCGCGGCGGCCCCGGCGGCTCCCGGGCACCAACAGCGACTGCGGCGGCACGAGTCAGGGGCAGGGGCGGGGCCAGGGGGCGGGGCTTGGGAGAGGGACCAATGGAGGAACGGGGCTTCGGGCGGAGGGGCGGGGCCAGGCGGGCGGTGGGAGAGGCCGTGCCAAGATCGGGGCGGGGCTAGGGGGGCGGGGCACGCCGGAACGGAGAGCCTATGGGAGGGCAGGGCGAGCAGGAGGGCGGGGCTTAAAGAAGGGAGCGGCGGTGAGGTGGTACGGTCATGGGCGGGGCCGACAGCGGGGAGGGGCGGGGCCTTGACAAGGGGCGGGGCCAGGAGGGAGGTGGGCGGGGCATGCAGAGAGTCCCCCAGAGGGGCGGGGCTCTTGCGCATAACTCCGCCTCCTCCACCAGGCCCCGCCCCCCAGCAGCTCCCGGCCCCACCTTGAAGGACTCGAAGAAGCCCGGGGCCGAGCCGTTGTCAGGGCGCTCCTCGTCGGGGCCTATCCCCAGCATGGCCTGGCTGCGGCCCTGCAGCTCCTCGTGCAGCGTCTCCAGCAGCGCTGCCCGCGTCCTCTCCTGCATGGCACCCAGCGTTCTGCGCGAGGCCACACACGGCACCCGCCACTGCCACCCTTGCAGCGCGCACCTCCAGCTTGGCAAACTTCTCGGCCTTGTAGCAGGCGTACTCGGCGTTGATGAGCTTGGTGAGCAGAAACTCCTGGAACTCGGGGCCCTGTGGGGTGGCAGCGGTGCTGGGTGGGCGCCAATGGGGCTCCTCTGTGGGCGGCACCCGGGGGCGCTCACCTTCCTGAATACGGCAGGGTCGGGCAGCGGCGGCCCAAAGAAGGGGACGTCATCGCGGGCGGTGACCGACACTTTGTAGAGGGGCCCCTGGGGGCCGCCGGGTTCCAGCTGCACCACCACGAAGGCGTGCAGGAAGTTGGAGGCGATCATGTCGGGCACAAAGGGGGTGTTCTCGTCCTGGAAGATGACGGCCACGATGTCGTTGCCGATGTGGCGTTTTCGCTGCAGCTGTGGGGACGCAGGGACACGGGGATGAGGTCGGTTCCTGCCGTCCCCCTGGCCCTGGAGTTGCTCAATGAGGTCATGAACACTCTGTAAATACTTAGGAGGCACCAGCAGCTCCTATGTCCCCTCCAGCACCCAGCACTACCTCAGGAACCCCTGTGCCCCACTGAACATCCCCAAACACCCCAAAATGGACCCCAGCCCTCACAACCCCTGTACCTCATCAATGACCCCATACTCCAGTTGCCCCCACCTGCTGCGCATCGCCCTCAGTGTAGGGCAGCTTGGTGGAGACATGGAACATGATTTCCTTGTCCCGGAAGTGGCAATACACTGACTCGCTGCCCGTCTGCCCGTGTGTCACGTCCAGCCCTCCCCGAAAGCTGCATGGCATTAAGGGGAGAGGATTTTTTGGGGGGAGGAAAGGGAGGAACCCTTTGGGGTGCTCCTATCCTGTACCCTGCACGCACCCCTTGAAGTCACGGAGCTGCACCCGCTGCCCCAGGATGTCGAGGAATTCGGTGAACGCTGGGCTCTCTTCCGTGGTGCCAAAGAGCTCTTCTTCTGAGGTCTGTGGGGACAGCAGTGGGTGCCCCCCGGACCCTCCCCCCAGATTCCCACCCTGGCCCCACACCCCAGTACCTGCCCCAGCTTTTGGTAGATGACACCAAATTTGAAGTGGTTGCTGAGCACGTGCTCATCGAAGGCGAGGATGAGGCGGGAGGCCTGGGGGGACGTGGGGTGGTGGGTTAGGGATGGGGTGGGGATGGGTTTAGGATTGGGGTTGGGGTAGGAGTAGAGTTAGGGTTAGGGTTAGGGATGGGAGTTGGGGTTATGCACTGTGCTCACCTTGGGGTAGAGCACGGGATAGAAGCGGTCCACGTTGATGTCCTCGCACACCAGCTGCAGGGGGAGGCAGGGTGCTGAAGAGTGGGTGCTGAGGAGCACCCATAGGTGCTGCTGGTGGGCAGAAGGGCACCAACCTTGGCCATCTGCACCACGTTGGGGAACTCGGCCAGGCAGGAGATGGGCACCACATCGTGCAGGGTGCGGGATCGGGTGCTGCGAGGTGAAAGGAGTCAGGGTGCCATGTCCACACAAACTCAGCACCCATGGGTGCCACTTGCCCTGCTCACCGCAGCAGTAGGTGGAGGTGCTCCTGCTCATCATATTTGAGGGAGAAGACAAGGTGGCCCAGTGCAGGGTCCAGGGAGTAGTAGTTGAAGTGTTCCTGCCAGCAGCCAGGGGGGCACCCATGGGTGCTCACACACGAGGCACCCACAGACCCACCAGTGGCCACTCACACCCATGGGCACACACGCAACGGGGCCACCCGTCTCACCATCCCATGATCTCCAGTATAGACCTATGAGCACGTGCCTGTGGGGTACCCATTCCTGAGGACATCCATCCTTGCAGGCCACTCATCCCACAGACACACGTAGGGTCACCACGCCCATGGGCACCCATCCTCACCAGTCCCCTTGCCCATGACCACCCACCCCTGCTGAGCACCCACACTTCTGGGGTCTCCATCACCATTCGCACCCATCTGCATGAAGAACCCCATCCATGAGCACCCATGCCATCGATCCCCCACGTCCATCAGCATCCATCCCCACATGCACCCACACTTACAGGACCCCTGTGCCCATGCACACCGACAGGGATGTGCTCCCCGGTGCCCACCTTGCCCAGGAAGTGCTTGCGGTAGATCTTGGCCGTGTGGTTGCCCTCCAGCCGCACACGGGTGCCGGGTGCTGGGTTCAGGGGGGGGCTCGGGGGCCCCGCTCAGTTGGTGGTTGGTGCCCTCGATCCAGTAGCCCCCGAATTGTGGTAGCAGGATGAGGGGGAACGGCCCTTCCCGGCCCAGCACCTGCACCCACAGCTGAGCTGGGTGCTCCCTGACGCCCACCCACCCAACCTCACCAAACCTGGGAAGCACGGCCACGCTACCTCGTGCACACTGGGGTATGGGATGTAGTCCTCTTCTGTCTGCAAGGCAGTGGGGGGGTGAAGCCCTTCTGGAACTCTTCAGTGCTGTATGATTTCCCCCCCCCCCCCCCCAAACAACCTTGTTGGCACATACCTTGAGGGGGGGGGGCGCGGTGCGGTGCTGCTGGGCCATGCTGCTGCCTATGGGACACGGCCATGGGGTACGGGGGGCACCGGGGGCTGTGTGATCCATCCCGGTGCCGGGAGGTCACCCAGGGGAGGGAACAACTCACCAGGGGGTGGCAGTGATTGCGGGACGCAGCTAGCTGGCCGAGGAGGGGCCGGGGGGGTCCATCGTGGCGCTGTCTGAGGGGAAACGGGGTGCGGGGAGCTGTCCCCTGGGGGCGTCCGGCTGCGGGGAAAAACCATCACTGCCCCCTCCCCAAGAGTGCGACCGTCCAACCCCCCCCCCGACCCCCACGGGGCGCCCTCTGCGGGCGGGCGGGAGCGGTGCGGGGCAGCACCACGGACAGCGGCGGGGACCCCACGCGCAGCGCAGCCCGACCCGACGGCCCGCGCAAAAAGCGCGACCCCCCCCCCCCAGCCCCGTGCAAAGCCCGCGGGGGGCACCTCCCCCTTAGCATCCGTGGGGCCCTTCTGTACGTGGGGGGGGGAGGGGGAGACACCCAAATGTACAGCCAGGGCGGGGATTGGGGGTAACAAGGAGGGCAGATTGCAGAGATACGGTTGAGGGGGGATGGAATATGGGGCCGGGATGCGGGGGGGGGAAGGGACGGGGAGCAGGCTTGGGGGTGAAAGGGGGGAGGCAATTTGTAGGGTACATACTGGGGAGGTTTGGGGACACTCAGGGGCTGACGCCCCCCACCCCCACCCCCAGACCCCCCATCTCCTCCCGGTACCGGCAGCGGCTGAAGGTCACGGGCCCTGCCCGGCCCCCCACGCTGCTGCGCGGCCCCGGGGACACCGGCGGTAGTGGCAGCCCCGGGAGGGGGGCTGCGCGGCGCTTACCGGGGGCGGCGGGAGCGGAGCTGAACGGCTCGGGGCCGGGTCGGTACCGGTACCGGAGAGCAGCGGCGCGGGGCCCCACCGCTCGCAGCCGCCGCGCCGCGTCACGTGCAGCGGGGCGGGGCGGCCCGCACGGGGGCGGCCGGCACCGGGAATGGCACCGGAACCGGCACTGGCACCGGGCACCGCCATCCCGACCCCAGGAGAGGAGCAAACGCCTCCGTAACCGGCAGCGGACCCGCGGGGGGAACGGGGATGGGCAGCGGGAAGCGGGACCCGGCGGCCCCGTGCCCTCCGCCCGGGCACTCGGCGTCCCCTCCATCCGTCCGTGCTCAGAGCCACCGCGCTCCCACCCCTGAGCAGCCAGGCTGCCCCCGTCTTCCCACCCTCGGTATCCACAGCGCTCCCCCATCTGCTCCCCCGTCCCCAGGGACAGTGAGTCCATTTGCCTGTCTGTCCCTCTGTCCGCCCGCCCTTCCATCCTCCCACCCCTGGTGTCCAGAATCCCTGTCTGTCTGCCCATCCATCCTTTCTCCCATCCCAAATGCTCAGAGTCCATCTGTCCATTCATCCATCCTCCAATTTGTCCACCCTCCCATCTCTGGTGCCCAGAGCGAGTCCATCTGTCTGTCCATCCTTTCACTCTCCCCTCCATTCATCTGTCCTGTCATCCCTGGTGTCCGGAGTGAGTCCATATATCCATCTGTCCCTTCCTCGTGCCCAGAGTGAGTCTGTCTGCCCCTCTTCTCATCTGCCATTCTCCTAGCCCTGGTGCATGACTGAGTCCACCTGTCCGTCCCTCCACTCGTTAAACATCCCAACTCTGGTGGCCAATGATTTTATCTGTCCATTTAATCTCCCACCACTGGAGCCCAGAGTCCAGCCATCCATCCAGCCCCCATGCCATGGGTTGCCCCCAGGACCCCTCAGCATCCCCCAGAGCCACGACCTGGGCTGCAGGAGGGAGGTGGTGACTTGGGGAAGGGCTGGCACAGACTGCTGCACGCCAGGTGCCAGGGGCTGACACCAAGCTGCTGCACCCAGGGAGCAGTCATAGGGCCCAGTGCCAGCACAGGAGCACCAAGGGCTCAGCCCCACAGCTGCCCAGGCTGGAGGCATGCAGGGATGTGGGCAGCTCTGTCCCACAGCACGAGCCAGCACTGCATCTGCTAGGGAAGGGCTGCCAAGCATCGCCTGGCCCAGGGCATGGGAGCACGTGGGCTGCACTCAAGGAAAGCAGTGGGTGCCAACAGCCAGGAAGGCTGCAGGCCCAGGGGAGAGCAGGGTGCCCAGAGCAGCGGCCACAAACCTCTGACAGAACGAGAGATGTCTAACTTTATTATGAAGATACCTCAACAGTGCCCCTTTTTTTTTTTTTTTTTTCTTTCCTCAGGTCTGGAAGTGGTAACACTGGCTCCTGCTACAAACACGCAACTGGGGAGAGGGAGAGATCCTTTCTGGGAGCTGGAGATTTAAAAAAATTAATTAGTGCATTCCTGAAAACAAGAACAGAGGGAAAACCTCTCGCCAGGGCCCACGCAGCCCTGATGGGTCCGAAGCGAGGGGCAGAGGGCTCCCGGCAGTAACGAACCAGAGAAAGATGTTATCAAAAGTCATTAAAACAGCCCACGTTTCTAAAAACACAGTTCACAGAGAGAGAGACCGTGCGGTTACTCGGAGCGGTCGCGCCTGGAAGTGAAGCTGCGAAGGCGAGCGGTGCGGTGTGGGCAGCCCGGCCCTGGGAGCGCAGGGCTCACACTGCAGGGAAATGGATGAAGACATTCCTCACAACGAACAATTTCTTTACTTTCATGCTGTACTGAAAGAGGAATAGCGGATCAAAGAGGGGATTATCTGGAAGCAGGTTACGCCTCAAGAGTTACCGGAGAATGGATGGAGCTGGTTTTGATCGACCGCATCACAACTCCTCTGGGACAGACGAGGCCCCCGCCTCCCCTGCAAACATCTGCCCGAACCTGGCACACGCTGCCTCTGCTGCTACACTTTCCAACCCTACTGTTGCTTTATTAAATATAAAATGGGGAACGTTCTCTTGAAGTCAGAATGTCCTTCAGTGCAATCTGCTTTGACATAAGGCATTTTGGGGGCAGTCATTTCAGAATGGGATTCTGCCTTCTGGAAGAGTCAAGAGTTGAGTCCCGTATCCACCTTCTCTCTAAATGCCCTACCATGTCAAATCCTCTTCTCTTCTGGTCTGCCAGTGCTTGTAAAGCCATCAGTGTCCGAGTAAGCCAGTCCCTGGGAGCAAGGAGACAACCAGCCGACAGTTACAGCGCTGGCGAGGCGGAGCTGAAGTCAGCATGGGCTTCAGTAAAAGGGGAGGGGGAAGACTCTCACCTTTAAATCCTTCTTCAGGCGTACAAACTGGGGATGGGAAGAGAGAGACATCATATTAGAAGTCTCCTGACAGTCACTTCTAAAAGGATCCTTTGTGTGAGCGCAGCGCGCTGCGGCACTCAGCTGCACCTCCAGCCAACAGCCACAGGAAAGCTTCAACATCTCAATTTTCCCCTCACGTTTCAACCCAAAGCCAACACAGCCCTACACAGCCGCCCGTCCCTGCCAGAAGCACAGCAGCAAGGCAGCCTCCCAAATCCCAGACCTCCCCCCCAAGCACACAGGGCTGCCCTCCCTCACCTTGCATCACATCGTCCATTGCCTCATAATCCGCAATTGGCTCATCAGCCTGAAAGCAAAGAGAACAGTTAGCGAGCGCCCGGCAGAGTGCATGGGGTCACGCTCCTTAAGGAGGCTCTTCTTCCCCAAAAAGCTGCAAGGGAAGAGCCCAGCAAAGCAGCTCAGCTCTCTGCTTTCCTTCCTCCCAGAGCCGCGCTGCTCCGGCCTTACCTTGAGCAGGATGACGGACTCGGGGATGATGCCCAGGCTGCCAAGCGTCGCTGTGTCGTCGCTCAGGATCTTCCCATTGATGGACAAGTTCTGGTCGAAGGGAGCAACTGAAAATGCATGCATGATCTGTGCCAACACAATGAGACACGCTGGTTTTGTGCGGAGGAAAAAACATACTGCTGAGCTGCACAAAAAGACCGCATGCAGCGCGCACACACAGACACACACACAGACACTGCACACAGACACTGCACACAGACACACATTGCCGCCGCTGGGGACTCAAACTCTTCCCTCCATCTCCTCCCAGCTGCGGTCTCCTGACTATTAACCTCATGGGTTTTTTATTCCAGAAGACACATTTCTTGCAGCAAGTCCGCCTTACCTGTATTTTCAGCTCTTTCAATGTTTGGTTAGCAGAAACGAGCAGTGCTTTCTCCCCCCTGACCTTCCGGTGCCGGGTGCTCCGCCGGATGCCCTGCTTTTGGTAGGAGACGTAGCTCTGGTGTGAAAGCTTCTGGCGCTTCGCACCACCGTTGCTCTGAAAGAGAGCCAGGCATGAGGAGCTCAACCGTGGGCACTGCACAGCTCACAGCTCCCTCCCAGGCTGCAGCACTGCCCCGGGGGAGCACTGACACATGCAGCACCACCAGGAGAGTAGGAAGACCAAAGAAACTTCAACTTCTGCTCCTAGCACCAGCACTGAGCTTATCCTGATGTCGCAGTGATCCCTCCTCTGCACCGTGGTGTCACCTGCACTGTGATACAGCACCGGCAGTGCCCTGGTGCCAGGAGGCACAGCCCCCATTGTCCTTTCATTTGGGACGTAGCATCAGAAATAAGAGGATTCGGGGTGACCCAAACATCAAGTGGGCAGGTCTCTCAGCAGAGGCTTTTGACTTAGCTGGCTTTAAAACCAAAGAGTGCAGGCACAAAACCAGCCCCAGCAATGCAAATGGAGACAAAATGTGTGGTATGACCGCCAGGATGGGACACGTGGGCACTGCTGCTTTCCCTCTGCCCCGTAAGATGCAAACAGAGGAGAGCTGTTCCATCACACTGATTCAAAGAGGCTGGTGCAGAACAGAGGAACCTCGCAGTGTTTTGATCTCTACCTGGTTAAAATCTGGGTCTTGCTCCCCCTCTGGCTTGTTTTCCTCCCTTTCCTCTTCAGCTTCTGAGCTGCTCACGTTCAGCTCCGGAGCAGCATCCTTCATTACCTGAAGTCATAAAAATCATTCTCCATAACCCAGACTGTCACATCATGGCAAACAGCTTTCAAGACTTCAAGGATGCCACCTTGATCAAATGAATCGAGCTAGAGAAACCCAGAGATCTGCTCCACGTGCTCAGGGAACACTCTCCCCCCAGCTGCACTGAGCCATAGGGACCAGGCCTGGGAGAAGATGCAGCTCTGGAGCTGCTCTGTTGGACTGCAGCTGCTGGTGGGCAAGCAAACCCCACCGCGGGGACATCCTGCTTCCTGCAGCTCCAGACCTCTCCAGGCAAAGGGAACGTCTCTGGGGGCCTGCACTGATTTCTTTCCCATTAGCTGGCTGCTCCTCCACTCAACTAAGTGTATTATGAAAGCCCTAACCCTGAGAAAGGAGTATTATCTGTAAATTATACACTTATCCATCCCTGCAGCAGCCCGAAAGAGGCACTCACCGCTGTTATTTATGGGTCTGCAGTTTGTAAGTAAAATGAAATCTAAATAATTGACACCAACGTACAGAACGCAACACCCTGTTCACCTCCCGCAGGCTGCACGGCTCTGCTGGGCGCTGCACGGCCACGCTCTGCCTGCAGTCTGCAGGGAGCCCAGCTGCGCTCTGCACCCCAGCTGTCCAACAGCTCCCTTCCCCATCCAGGTCTCTGAAGTTCAAGATTGCAACTCCCAGCTGTCCGGCACCAACTGCAGCATCCCCAGAGCCTTCTGGATTCCAGCAGTGCTGCCCTATGCTGACTGCTGACTGCACGGGGCCGTGGCTTCCCGCTGGGAAACGCTCCCTGACTGTGAGGCAGAGCTGGCAGGAGGGGAGCAGTGGTTCTGAGCACTGTTGTGGGCACTGCCCCACCAACGAGGGATCAGCGTGCCAGCTCTCACCCCCTCTTGCCAGCCCCAGCTGCCGGGTGAAGAATAGCAGCCTGTTCTCACAGCCCTGTCCAGCACCACGACAAAAAGCCCTCCTCCACACTGGAGCCAAGCACCGCGCTGGGATTCAGCCCCTAGGCAGGCTGCAAAGCCACAACAGTGGCTCCAGACCACATTCTGTGCTCCGCTCTGACAGCTTAGTTGCAGATCTCTGGGTTCCACCTCATCCCTCAGAACACGGCTGGGAGGGAGAAAGAAATCAGCAGAAGCCTGTGAGCTGCCTTGCCCTGCCTGCAGACAGCCACTCGTCTGGCCACGTGGGTTCACAGTTGGGGCAGCTTCTGAACAGTGAAATGGTGCTGGGATGAGGGAGGGCCGAAGGAGAGCTCCGTACCTTTTTATTATCCACCACTTTATGGATGTAGATGGTCGCTTGGGTGTACTCGCGTAAGTCCCGCTGCTGCTGGCACAACAGCCCTTCTCTGCACTCTGGACACAGTTCTGGGGAGGCACAAAGGAAAAGGCATTTAATTGCTTCAGCTCCTTGGAGACAGCAAGCACTGCACCTGCCCGGCGCTGTTCCTCACCAACCCACAGCGCAGCTCAGCAGGATCCACAGGGATCTGCCCAAGCAGGGCCGGGTCCCGCAGCACCGCGGAGCAACGCGGCAGGAAAGCTCACTCACGGGGCTCGGAGCTGTACAGCGCGCTCTCGGGCTCCCCGGCTACTCGTGTGCGGGTGATTTTGATGACGTGATCCACCACAAAGATCTTTTGAATCCTCTCCCACTCGCTGGGCCATATTAGAGCTATACTGTGCAAAGAAACGAGAACGTGCTTTATGACATGGGAACGCCGAGCCCAGAACAGCCTCCCCTCTTCCTCCCAGTCTGCTACTGCGAGAGCAGCAGAACCCGTCTGCAGCCCCAGCGTGCCCAAGGTAACGGAGGCACAGCAGCGTGTCCTTAGTGACGCTGCTGAGCTCCAGCCATGCCCAGCATGGCCAGAGGGAGGAGGAGAGAAGTGGAAGGTCTGCTGCTGTTAGTTCTGCCTCGCTGCAGAAGCAAGGCTGCGGAGCATTAACTCCAGCCCAGTGCCCGGCGCTCCGGGGGCAAGTCTCAGGGAAAGCAAAGCTTCAGCAGCTAGATGTTGCTACGCCCCAGTCAGGCTCCGGGTAGGCTATTGTTAGGAACTAGCCAAGCTTAAGTAAGCTCTTTTTTCCTGAGCCAGCATCCTTGGACAATTTGGGTCTCACCCTGCATGGAAATTCATAGTGAGATATGCCTGAGGAAGCAGCTGCGCTCCCTTTGTTTGGGGGGGAGCGCGTGCTCCTGGGTCGCCACAGCTCAGTGAGCTTTGGGAAGCTCCCCGGGGCTCTCAGGGCAAGGCAGAGGTGAGAGGAGAAGGAACTCACAGCTTGGAGTCTTCTTTGGTCATGGAAGCATAGGTGAACATGAGGCCCCCGTGGGGGCAGAGCAGAGCACTGTTCCCCAGCGAGGAAACGGGGCTGCACCGCGTCGGCCTCCTGCTCGGGCAAAGGGAAATGGGGGAAGTTATGGCACAGAGAGCAAGAAAGCACAAGTCTGCAGGCAGCAAGAAAAGGAAATCGCAGATGGGTATGTGCGGGTGACATTCCAATGGGGAATGTGACACTGCCACCGACACGGCATCAGAGCTGTGCTCCTGAGCACTGCAAAACTGCGCTCCTGTCCCGCACAGCCCGCACCACACGCAGCCCATGGCAACGGTGACCTCTGCCTGGGATACAGCTCCAGGCAGATGAAAAAACTAATCAGGTTACTATCTAATCTGACCATCTGGTTAAGGCATGGTAAACAAGGAAATTCAGATTCTTGCAGTGTATTACAATTGCTGCAAGTGCAGGGTCCAAGTCCTTCCAAACCAGCTTCCTTGTTTCTACGCACGCAGCTCTGGGCAACACCAACTCAAAGCCCCAAAACCAAACAGAAAGTACCAAAGTGCTCAGCCCAGTTACCTGACAAATTTCCTCCATTCTTCTACGAAGAACTGTGAAACAATATACAGCTCGTCTGTCTCCTGGAAGGGAAAAAAACCCCACGGCCTTCTATTGTTAACCCAACAATAGAGAGGCAATGACTGTTCAGCTTTTTCTGCAGCGCTCATTCTCTTTGAGACCTCAGCATTTTTACCATGACAACTCCATCCAAGCGCGCTGAGAAAGCCAAGTAAAATAATTTGAGATCAAGTACCGAGCACTTACATTACTAATCTTGTGTTTATTACAAAGTTAATTTAGCTTCAGATCCAATTACCTGTAATTCATAGCAGGAAACGGCCATTTCCCCAGAGCAGCTCTCTGGCACTGGGGTTCCTTTGGCTGAGTACCACTCCTCGGACTGGGGGGCACTGAAGCAGATCCCTCTGTGCACCCCGAGCATGGGGTGACACCACCCCACCTGCCCCCACTTTCTGAACACTATCAGTAGGGCTGCACTGCGTCGGTACTTCCAGGGATGGATGTAACCATCAAGAAATGCCACTCCGCTTATCTGACTCCAGGCCAGAGACAGCTGGGTGGCACACGAGGACTCCCGTGTTCCAAAGGCAGGGCTCGGCGCCAGAGCAGCTCAGCAGGGGTAGAGCTTCCACCCAAAACCTCCCCCTGGCCCCTACCTGCGGCCAGCTGCCCAGGCAAGGCCGGCATTTGTCGTGGAACAAGTTCTGGAGGGACGTCTTCTGCTCACTGGCCATCATCTTGTGCAGTGCTTTATTTTCTTCTCCTTCGCGCTCCAAAATCTGCACAAAACAGGTTGGTGCTTCAGTTCCTAGCAGCTATTCACAGGTGACATTGTTTTTCCCCACTGTACTGGAGAACGTCAAAGAGGAAACCAGAAACATGGCCACGTATTTACAGCCAGCGGAGGGGCTGTGTTGTCTGCTATTCAGATACCTTGCATTGGGAACAGTACTCTTTGTTATTTGGGAACTCAGGGGCCTTTGGGAAATATTGCTTGAGCTTCTTCCAGGCTTCCTTCGACACCACCCTCCTCTCGTTCTCGGATATGCACAGGTCACCTGCAGGGAGACAGGCAAGAGAAGGGCTTTGCCCCACCGTGCTCAGCGACCGAACCAGATTGAGGAGATTAGTGGGTATCAGCGTGGGGGAAGGCATTCGTGTCAGCAAAAAGAGCCCAACTAATACACAGTCACCTTCAACTTCTTTATCGTTTCTCTGCTCTGACGGCCAAAAAGCCTGAATTCACATTTAGGTTTCAGAGCCTCAAGCAGTGGATAAATAGAGACCACAGGGAGGGGAGATGCCTGGAGAACCAAGGACTGCAATGGGCTGCTGCTCTCTGACCATGGCTATAGAGCTGTGATGTCAGGGCGACTCTGTTTTGCAGGCTGCAGACAAACCCATGCTCTGTGCGACAGGAGCCAAGTGCTTCCTGCACCCTCAGCAAACACAATCACTGCTGCGTAACCTCAGCTGCCCCATGCATCACAAAAACCAGCAATTAATTAAGGCCCAATTACCCAAACTACACCTCAGCCCATACACTGTGGAGGAACATCTGAAGTACACAGATGTGGGAGGGCTGTTCTCCACGAGGAGCCAAAGCTTACCTCCAGCAGGTGAAACACAGCCTGCCAGGAGCCCCTGTGCTCCATATGGCCCAAAGCATCGGATCAGCGGGCAGCTGAGCAGCACAACACTGCCACAGCCCTAGCAGCCTGCTTCCATGCTGCATGCCTGCATTAAGTGCTCCTGTTTGCCAGCAGCAACTTTGCTGCACTGGGAACTACGCTCTCTGAAAAGCGGGTGCTGCGGGTAGCACCGTGACAAGGTGTTCAAATGCCATTAACCTACAGCCTTGATGAGCCCTAACGACAGGAGGTGTGCTGCTAATTGATGGACGCCTGCCAACAGGAGCCTCCAGCAGAACACAAGCAGGTCGGGCACGAAGTGAGGCCCAAACACTTTGCTTGGCCAACCAAGCAAAGCACCAAGCAAAACAGCCAACACCAGGTCACAGCCTGATGTAAGTGGACACCGAAGCACAGCAGGTGGGGGAATCAATTCGCCCCGGTGCCCCAGCTGCAAACAGAAACAGCAGTTTCTGCAGTTGTGGGTAAGTGCTCCTGGCCCAGCTTCTGACAAAGGGAGAACGATCTGATGCTGCCTGCTTTCTCCAGCATCTCCCCCTGCTCTCAGAGTAATGCTGCAGCCCCATGCAGCACCCACGTTCCCCCCGGAGGGGCCGGGCTGTGCTCGTGCCCTTTGCACCACTTGCTCCATGTTTTTAAATGTCAGGAAATGTGAAAATGAGAATAAAAATGCGCTTCTGTGGTAACTGCTCATGCTGGTCCCAGTCTAGGAAGTTAACATCTGGAGCAGTGGGCAACAACAGAAGTGTTCAGCTCCATCCCCCGCAGAGACTTACCATGTGGGCAAACAATGTCTTCATTAAAATTTAACTCTTCTTCCTCCTCTCTCTTCTCCTCATTTGCTTCATCTAATTAAAAAATAAAATAAAATAAAAATAAGAAGATTGCGCCATTTTTCTCTGAAAGAAAGGGGAAACGTTTGGGGGAAGAAGCCTGGTTTCCCTTCAGCAGTTCTCAGCCCAGGGGAAACCTGGGAAGCGTTATTCTGTTAATCTCCAACACATGGGCCTGTGTGCCTGCAGGCCAGGCTGCGTGGCACGTAGGAGTGCTTAGGAGTGCTTTGAAGTGCGTGGAGCACAAGAGCATCCTTTGTGAGATGACAAAGGGTGCATTTGTTCCAGCTGCAGCACCGCAGGGCTTTGCTGCTCAGAGCTAACCCCAACCTCTAGGTGAGAGCGGAGCATCACAGCCCGGTCCGCTCTGCTCCATGCTCTGATATCCAGCACGAGCATTGCTACACTGGAGTTTAGAACTGCTCTGCAGACAGAAGCATTGGCCATCAAATAGGAGCAACAGAAAAAACAGCAATGTAACAGTTTGCAGCAGTGTGACTAAGGAGCAAGCTGGCTTGTGAGCAGTTACAGTGGACTTCTGGGAGGTGCAGCCTGCTCTGAGATCAAGGTGACCCACGAAACAGGACGTGGGACAGCCCCTCAGCTGCTGACACGGGGAAGAGAAGTGCCCTTTTCTCAGTGGAGGCCACCAGCCCCAGCAGCAGCCTGCAGATAGCATCACTGCAGTATCTGATGCTCTCGGAGCCTTCCAGCGTGACATCAATGCAATTAGCTGATCGTCTCTACTTCCATTCAAATGAGCTCCTTGCCCTCTGTTATGAAAGGAAAAAAGCTCAAAGGGAACCCAATTTCTAAGGGTTTAGAGAACAGAAGGCAAATAAAAATCCCCCCACGTCATCACAAACATATGATACAGGGATAGAAGAGAATCCAATTCATGATATTTTTTTTCTAAACCGTGTTTTGCCAGTGCTGCTCCACCAGCTGTGCTGTTTCATCCGTAGGCCTTCGCAGTAAACATCCCCAGGATAATTTTCATGTTTCTTCCTCCCCTGCGCACTCTCATTCAGATAAAAGTAGATGAAAAGATCATGTGTCTGGGGTGGTAATCGTACACAGCTCTGTAAAGCTGCTCATTACCTCATCTTCTTCTCTGGGTACGAAGATCACCCAGCAGTTTTGAAGCTTATCAAATAAAAAGCTCCTGAAATTAGGGCCGTGTGATATCAAGCCACCCAAAGTGATTTCCCTCCCTGCTCATAAAAGGGAAGTCAAACAACACACAGAACACCTGACGTGTCTTTTGTTCAGGGGATCAGTCAGAGCTGGCGGAGCTCTACGGCAGCAGAACTACCTTTGTTTGGTGCATTTCCACTCAGCTTTCCATTGCTGTGCTCTGTGTCTTCGTCTTGCTCATTTAATTGCTCCAGAGCCAACTGACGCCAGCTCCGCAAGGACACCTTTCCAACCCAAAACCCATCGCTCCTGCGGGGAGACAGCAGCGTCAGCAATGCCAGTCACAGCCCAAATGGAAAAAGCTCGAGAAAAAACTACTTGGGCATTGATTAGCACAGCTAAAAACATCTCTGGCGACGTCAGAAGCACCAGGACTCACGTACCCCTTGACTGTTATCTTCAGCAAGTTGGTGACAGTTTTGTAGTCTTCATTTAGCTGGTTTTTCAGACGCAGGATTCGACACCTTTCTACCACACAGTCCTTGCAAAGTGCTTTGACTGGGATGGGGGAGAAAAAAAACACTGTGTTACACTGCAGCACAGGCAGCTGAGCATCTAGCTGGTTTGAGAGCTCACATGGAAGGCATGCACACCACGGTCACCCTGCATCACAACCTGAGGGGCGGCATGTAAGCAGGGGAACTGCCATGGCTCAACTCCTTTGCTGAGGTGCTGCCTGTTCCACCAGCTTGTTGGTACCAGAACGCAGAGAGCTGCGAGGGAGCTTGCACTGACACGTGGATGTGGGAGTCAGAAGGGGGGGCTGAGGTTTGCACCCCAAAGCTGTGTCACTGCTCTTCTGTGGCACAGAGGTGCCGTGCAGACACCTCCGAGGTGCCATCGTGGGATGAGAGGGCTCCCTGCCACCCAGCTCAGGGAACTCCTGCAAGCAACCAGCTAACAGCCCAGAAAAGCTCCAAACCTCCTGTGATACTGCGCAGAACCAGGAGCAGCCCTGCATATGGGCTTACTCCTCGGGATGGGAACAGGGGTCACACTCACATCCTTCCCTCTCCGTCATTCTCAATGAAGAAAATGCAGGTGATTTTCCAGCTGACTGAGAATGGCTGCCCTGTTTTCAGAAAGCCTGCCTGCATCATGGGATGTTCTGCTGGCTGCATTTCTTCCCTATAAGTGCCTAGCAGGAGCTGAGCTAATTTGGTCTCAGTGGGAGCTATTGAGCTCCTTTACAAAGGGAACCAAGCCTGGAGCTCGGTTCAGAGATGCCCAGGGACTGCAGAGCCAGCCCTGCCCACAAATCACACGCACGGCAGATGTGTGCAGCACCAGCATGTTCACTGACGGGTGTGTGCTCCCAGTGGGTGAGGCAGCCCAGGACTGGCTGGGGTGGGTGGGGGTGAGGGGACAGATTTTCTTATCAGGCTTTAAAAAACATTTCGAAGAGTCTGGGGTTGACACATGCAAGTTATGCTATTTCAGAGAATTCACTTTGTTGCTTTCTCAGGAATTCCTCTGTGCACAGCTCTCCCAGGGCAGAGCAGGATTCAGGCCTGAAACCAGCCCTGCAATCAGACTAACTGTATTTATTTGGACGCTAACATAATTGAGTGATTAAAAAAAAAACAAAAAAACAAAAAAACAAAAAAACAACATGAAGCACTCGGAAATGGCAGCACAGAAATAAAGTTATGGTAATAAAAGATGGCCCAGCGAGGCGCCGGGCCCAGAACAAGGCTTGAGCACATGCTCAGACAGCAGGAGCAGGAGGGGGACCTGCAAGCCTCACCGTTCAGCCTGGGTCCCCCGCCGTATCTCCTATAGAAGAAGTCAGCCACGTACTCAGATATCCTCTTCATGATGCATATCTTGTCAGGATGCAGCTTCCCGTGCGAGCACAGGCAGGCTGTGTTGTCTATGGGTTTGGGAGGGGTGGACTTATCCAGCCACTTCTGCAGCCATTCCAGAGAGATGAAGTCGTACGGGGAACCTGGTAGAGAAAAACAAGGAGAGAAACAAGCCCATGCGTGTCAGCCACACAGCAGATGGCATTCTGTAATCACTCTGATATCCAACGGCACCTTCACAACCAAACGTGGCAGCTCCATCTCCGTGGGACAAGTTGGCAAACACGTGCCGCAGCTCCCGCCCAGCCCCACGGGCTGCTCTACCACTCTGGCCCAGGCAGACAAGGAGATTTACAGTGCAAACGGTAACCTGGTCCGTTTTTTTTTTAAATCCAAACAACTTCTTTTTGTTCTTGAAGCTGAGCAGCAGGCTCGCTCCTGTCTGCTCAAGGGGAAGCACAGAGCCAGGGTTCGGGTGAGTGGTGGGTCAGATCGGTACAAGCTGTGAGATGGCTTCGTATGACAACCCTGCACCTCCACCCCACGACCCACAGCGATGCACACACCCACAGAACACATATGGTTACACTGAGAGAAGGAGTGGTGCATTGTGAAGCTGCTTGCTGAGGCTACGCATGCATGGCCAAGCGGCTCATCTCAGTGCTTCTGCCCATTTCAGATTAACACACATCCATCATTTCACACCTAGGAGCAACAGAGAAGCTCCAGCAAAATACTCAGCCCCCAAACTTGCACTGGGGCTTTGCGAGGCCTGGAGTCAAACCCTCTCTCCTGCAGGATCCAGCAGCAGTGTTTCCATCTTACGCAATGCTGCCAAGCTGTACAGCTGTGACCTCTGGAGAATTGCAGCACTGTCAGAAAGGCTTTGCTAGTTAGGGATGAAAGCCGCCTCCCCCAGAAAGGACGGGCTTTTCTTTTTCCTGAGACAGGCTTTACAAAGCTGGCGGAAAATGTGTCTGCACAGCTGCAGGGAGAAGCAGAGCTCCTGAGGGACGGGCCTGCAGCAGCTCTGAGCAGCACTGCCCCACTCAGGCTGTGACAGCAGTGAGGGCAGCGCTGTCCCCAGGGCAGCACCTTAAAGCAGGAGCAGAGGAGCTGAGATTTATTCCTTTATCATGGTAGGATTGTCAAGAGCGAGCTATTCTGTTGCTGCTGAAGGGGATAAAAATGCACCAGGGCTGTGCTTGTTGCTCCTTTCTAATGGTGACTCATGGCATATTCATACCTCCATCACGACCATGCACCGCAGCTTTGATTTATGGGTGACATTTTAACACCCCTCAGCCTTGCAGCTGAGCTGTGACACCCCCTGGTTTGTGAATTTTGCTCCAGTGTTCCCAGCCTGGGCTCACAGACCAAGCAGGCACACATGCAGGGAAGAGGTTTAAGTCCTCAGCCAAAGGCTGCTGCTCAGCTTCTTAAATCTTGCTGCTGGTTCTGAGCATGGAGCAAGCTAAAAGCTAGAAACAATGCAAACTGTCTAACGGGCCATGCAAACATCTGGAAGTCTTTAATTCCAGTTGCTGGGACTTTTTAGGAGATGTAGAGTGAAGGGAATCTCCCCACGCTGGGCAGACAGCGAGCTCCTGTATGCTTGCTTTGAAAAAGGTGGGAGAGAAAGGCAGCAGGGGATAAGGATCCTGGTGGTCAGACATGCTAAGGCAACAAGATGCAGGGAGCAGGAGGAAAGGATTAACCTCAGTCACTCATCAGGCAGGCTACGAAGCTCAGGAACGCAGCTTCGAAGCCTCAGCAATGATAAATCCAATCATTTTCTGCTGGAGGCCAACTGTACCTGCAGGTTAATTTAGACCAACAGCACTGCAGCTTGACGTGAGTTGGCAATCGGAGACTGGGCAGTTATTCTGCCTCGATGCCACTGAGCTCTTAACGAGACGAGCTGCTCACCGGGCAGAAGCAAGCAGTCACAATGCATGGAAGCACACAGGAGACTGACAGGAATGGAGCAAGAAGGGAATTAGCAATGCCAAAGGCCATTAGAATGAGCAAAAAGAGAGAAAAATAGGTTAAGGCAGATAAGCAAATGAAGGGAAGCAAATCCAAGCATGCACACAGCAACAACAGGCAGTGATCGCCTTCCTCGCCCAGAGGGCCGCAGCCACAGGGCCGGGCTGCAGGTTAGTTACACAACATCACTAATCTTAGCAAAGGGCTACTAGAAGAGACTACCACAATGTCTTACAGACCAGCTTCAGCAGGTAACCTTTGGTAGAGCTCCTTCACCTCTTCGTGCTTGATTTTGCCCCTGGCCACGCTCTGTTTGCGCATCTCGGCCATTTCGCTGCACCACTCCTCAAACTTGCAGTTGTCACGTTCCACCAGTTCCTGCAGGAAAGCTGTGGGGAAAGGGAAAAAGAAAAAGCCACCTCTCACCTCGGGGAGAAATGCAGTGATGGTCACTGGCCCCACAGTCAGTTATTAGGGACAACAACTAAGCCCAAGAATCCCCCCCCGTGGCTACCGACATATCAGGTCGTTCTGGAAGCAAAACACACTGACACTGCCCTTCCCAATACTTATGGCAGTAGATGATCAAACGCTGCCGTCCCGCAGGATACAAGGCACCCAACAGAATCATTTACCCAGGGCCGTGCAGGGAAGCAATGCTTTCTGTGCTGCAGAAACCTCTGCCTGCCGAGCAGCCAACGCCGAGCGCTGGCAGCCGTGTGAAGTGCAGAGGCTGTGAATGCTGTGGAAGGACAGAGCGGCCCCAGCGCTGCCTGCCTGCTGCCCAGCAGCTCCTCCTGCTGCCAAAGAGCTGCTGCTCTCTGGGCAGAAATGAGGGCTCTTTGTCCCACAGGTGCACCTGCAGGCCCTGTGCTGCAAACAAGGGCACAAAGCCCTGATGAGACCAGAGATATGCAGGGCAGATCCTCCCCTTGCCGCAGAGGTGGAGGTAATGGGAACTTTTGCTGTCATCGATGGAAAAAAAAACTTGGAGTGGAGAAAAATAAAGCACTTCCCTTGCAATGCTGGCCTGGCAAACGGGTGCTGTGTGGCTTATCTGAAGGCTTTTCCTATTTAGATGTACTTTGAAAAGCTAAAATGTTTCAGAACAGTGAATGCCTGCGCAGCCAGAGAGTGCAGCACCCACCTTGGGAAAACACACAGCACCACGAACCAGCAGCCAGACCCGCCTGCCCTCAGGTCAGCACTGGGGAGCCAAGCTGCACTTCTCTGCTGTGCTGGAAGAGCCGTTTTTAACGGCATCAAAGCAACATGCCTGGAATTTGCAGTTGCATGAAGCCTCTCCAAAACCACCAGGCTTGACGGCTGCCCTTTGCTCCATGTACCTGGCACGCCTCCATGTGAAACAAAGGCAACCACAGGGCTGCTCAGGAATTCAGAGCTGGGTGGGGAAGTTTTGCCGAGTATTGTTTTGGGCAGAGGGGTGGGAGGGAAGGGAGCCTAAGAGAGCTCAGCAAAGAGGCTGAAAGGCCGATGGGAGGCACAAACCAGCACTGAGCTGCAAGGCCTGGAGGGTGGGCTTTGAGGTTGAAATGGTGGGGGGGAGGAGGGCTGAAAAGCTTTGGTGCTGTGAGATCGGGGGGGGGGGTCCTGGAGGGTTGGAGAAAGCTGTACAGCTCACCCCCACCACCGGCCCCCAACCCTGCATTCAATGACAAGGAATGCTGACACACAGTTCGGCTCTGAGGGGAAGCAACACCTCCATCGGCCCTGCTCCACAGAAAAGGGAGAAGGAGCAGCACACTGCAGCCTCACCAGCACCAGGGGCCTAATTACCACCTCGGATCAAGTAGCACACAAACACAGAGCATCATTAAATCCACAGGGCAAACCTACAGGGATTTCTGCCACCCCCGGAAACTCCAAAACAAGATATGAGCGTGCTCACACAGCTCTTGCTGAAGGCTCGCAGCCTCTTGTTTTTATGCCATCTATCCTGAATTTGGCAGAGATTAAGCACTTGCAGAAGACACCAGCACTATTCCCCTCCAGCACAGCACGTCCCCCTCTGACAGTCAACCCGAGTGGGACATCCCCCCCTCCTCACCCCCTCCCAGAGGACAAGGCGTCCCCAGCAGGCCCCGAGGTGACATTATCAGGTTTACATGATCCAAGTGCTGGGGAAGTGCAAAGATTTTGCTCCACGTGATCCACATTGCGACAGCAATTTACTGTGCAGCACCAGACAGCAAATGTCCTTTGAGCACAACCCTGAGCACGGATGTGCTCCAGAAGAGGTGGAGAGGCAAGCAAGACTCTCCCTTACCTGGCACTTCCACCGTCAGTGAATTCTCCCAGATCTGCTGCCTGTACACCAGCATGTAAGCGTTGCATGAGCAGTGCGTCCCTTTCCCACATTTAGGTTTACGGGTCTGAGATTTTGAAGGCTCTGCTGTGGGACACAGAAGCAGAACACAGTGAACACACAAGCTTGCTCACGGGCTTCCCTTTAACAGGCCGAGCTGGCCACCTGGCTGGGCAACCCTCCTGCAGGCCTGGAGTCAGCCCAGACGTTAGCCCAAAGCAAGCCCAACTCCTTCCAGCGTTCCTGGAGGCAGGACAGTTAGAGGGACTAAATGAGGGCCCTGCTGTAAACCACCCTCCTCCAGAGAGGCTTTCTTCTCTCCCCAGCCCGGCCCTGCCAAGCCAAAAGCAGCTCTTGCACAAACATTCCTCCTCTGCCTCGTGTTGTTAGTGCTGGTGTCCTGACACCAAAGAACAGGGGTCACATCCTCAGGGAAGAGAATCTACTTGCACAGAACTGTGGATGTAAAAACAACACAGGGACAGTTCTGCTGGGCAGCTCTGGTGAGGCGAACAGCCGTGGAAATGCTCATCTCAGAGCAGCTGTCGTATGATGCAAGCTCGTGTTGCAAGAGCAACTGCTTCCAGACTGCCAGGCATGGACAGCAAACTTGTCTACAGCTGCAGAGTCAAAATTCACAAACAAACATACTAAGCAAACATACTAAAAAATCCCAACCCTCTGTAGGTCAAACCATAAACTAAATATTGAAATAGTTTTTAGGAAGTGTCGTTTTGTTTCTCTCCCAAATCCTGGAGAAAAATTACAAGCATCTTCCACCATCCAGGGGACTTCCAAGATGGTCTTTATTTTGCATTTTCTTCAAATATGTTGAGTTGTTCCCATCAGCAAGGCCTGGCCTCAGGACTTTCCCTACAACAGACCTCTGCTTTTCATTGCCAACCTCTTCCTGCTGCTGCATGCATTTGTAATGAAGACAGCAACTCTCAAATTCCAGTTTTGCTTGGAGTAGGCAACTAAAATCAGTACTTTCCTATTTTGCTTAACATTTGGTGAGAATGTTAAGGCTTCCAACCTGACGGGGTTTCCAGGCATGCTTTATTTCCACCCAAGCAGCCCTGTTCTTCAGCAAGAACACTTTCTTGCAGTTAAGTACCCTTTAGAGGCTCAAGGCCACAGCAGTCCATCTGCATCTTATTTTGCTCCTCTGGGCAACTTGGGAGGTTAAAGAAAAAAGGCTGAGAACATTTTATTTCCTCTCAGGGCTCATTTTCCTCCCTTACACCACTAGATGTCTAGCCAGCTTCACAATTTGGTTGAGAGCACAGGGCAGTCAAACATTAACAGGATGACAAAGCTGCTCTGGTGGCAGCCTGCACTGACGCACACCCTGATGAAATGCAAGAAGGTGTTTATTAGCAAGAGAGCTGAAAATAAAGTGGCGTCCTGCAGGTGTTGCATAGGCAAGAGGAGAGGCAGGCTAGCATCCCACGGCTGCACTCAGGCTTTGGACACAAACGTCTTCATTAAGCTGTTGTTTAAGGATGCTTTAAAAAAAAGGCAGTGTTTCACCAAGTCCAATGACTGGTGCTGGAAATGCAGCACAACAGAAGCACCCAGGTGGAAGAGTGTTTTGGGAATGGGTTACTGGCTCTGTAAGAGGACACCAGCAGGAGGCGAGGTGACAGCAGCACAAGGAAAAGCAAAAAGCACAAACTGAAAAAGGCTATCTTGGATTTTTTGGACCGAGATTGGTCTGAACTCTCTGCCGCCTCCTAATACAGCCAAAGATTAAAACAACGCCGTGGAAATGAAAACAGCGCGTTAAGGAAACTGACAACCGTGCTGTTATCTGCTCCTGAGCCTCCTCCTGCACGCTGGCCAAGGAAGCAGCTGCTCCACCCCGATAGCAGCACAACTTATCAGCGTGTTATCTGCACGTTATGTGGCAGCAAGAGAAATACTAGAGGAAAGGGAATGATCACGAGGCACGCGTAAACACTCGCACGGGGCTGCAGTGAAGATCTGGCAGCAATTAACAGAATTGCCATTTCACACCTTACTGCTAAGATGTGACAGCATGTGTAGGAGCACTTTTGTTTTTAGGAGCATCAGGGCCTTCACGTATTCAGCCTCCGTGAAAAGAGTTATTTTAAAAGGGCACTCACAACTCAAAGATTTTACCTAGATCTTCCTCAATCCCCAGCTGTAGTTTCTTGCCCTCCATCTTCTCAGTGTCTTCGTCGTTGAATTTGTACCACTCTCCTGTCTGTGGGTCCTTCACGTGGGCGATGTAGTGCCCTGAGTATGCACTCACACCTCGGTGTATGAGAACAGCACTCAGTTCATATACATAAGCACCACCTGGAAGGGAAACAGTGGTTATTTAGCTCCTGCTTTCTTCCCCAGCACTTCAGCTTTCTGCAGGGTAGCATGCAAAGGCTGCACCTAGCTGCCCAAGCCCTCTTCACATTGCTAGTTAGAACTCCTGCAACCTGCCCAGCTAGGCACAGGCAGCTGCTGCTCAGGCTTCCAACAGCTCTGGACAAACTCCCCAGCTATGAGCAGATTCAGACAAGATCCCCTCTCGTTTGTTGAGAGGTAACTGCCAATTACCACAGCGTGCTACTCACTTTGTTGTTCCATAAAAGGCTTCATGTCGAGCAGCTCAGAGAAGCCAATGTAGGTGTTCAGCTTTTTCTTATGGCCAGTTTGTCTGTGCAAAGGCAAATGGCCAAGCTTCAGTTCAGGGGACAGCAATAACAGTTCACATCTCACAGTAACTTTCCTCGAAGCCCACCGAGCATCCCAAGAGAAGCTCATGCACACACTCAATCCTCAACATCTCAAACCAATGCAGAAAGAGCAGAGCAGATGGCTTTCCAAAGGGCTTCCGAGCACCCAAGGCACTCCTGCTTTTACAGCACGCGCTCCAGAGGGAGGCTTACCTGTCAAACACGAACCGCATCAGCTGCAGGTTGAGTGTGCATGGAAGACTGAGCAGCCTGATCTTCCTTCTGGCATTCTGCTTACTCTGACACGTTTCACAAAAATAACGATTGTCTCCTTCTAATTTTTCTTCCTGACCGGGGGAGGGGGGGCAGAAAGAAAGATCTTGAGAACAGGTTACCCCTGCAGTCAGCCCCTCAACCCGAGCCACCCACGGGAGACTGGAAAGCACTGAAGTTATTTTAATCATTGAAGTCTCCACCCAGCCGCCTTCCAAAATAATCTACAGGTCGGAAATTTGCAATCCTCTGGGCTAATAAGGGCACTTAATAGCATAGTCATAGCAGACCTCTGTCACTTTAAATGTCAAGCCAGACCTCAGGCTGCTTACAAGGCTGCCAGGTTTGCTCTCCACTTGACCGAAGTGCATCAAGTTGGTTTAATACCACTAGGGCTAAGGAGAAAGAAAACAAAGCAACTGCCCTTTTAGGAGATCATGCAGACCAAGTTAATGTACAGCCACATTCTAGCCTGGAAATCGCAGTCCTTTGGGGCCAGAAAAACACACATCAGCCAAAGTAAGGAGAGTCTGTGCCTGGACAGTGCCAGCGGCAGGATTAGGCCTGAGAACTGCAAATCCAACCGTGTCATTTGGAGGAGGACCACACAGATGGAAGCTCCCCGTGTCAGGGCAGCAGCACTGCTGCCTGCATGCAGCCACCCCTTCGTGTGCACACAGCGCTGTGGTTTTTGCCAGCACACCTGGAAGGAGCAGCGTCACACTGCAGGTCAGCTCTGCACCCAGGCCTCCAGCCTTTGCCAGGGCAGCAACTCCAGATTCCAGCAGATTTTCGAGTCAAAACAGAGCACTTGCAGCTGTTCCCTCAGCCACTCTGGGGCCTTGCTAGTATTTTTTGAGAGCTGTTTCAGAGCAGGGAATGCCTCCTGTTGCTATGCAGATGAGCACCGATATAGAAAACACAAAAAGCAGCCATTCTCCCGGTGCTATCCAAGACAAAGCACGCAGGCACTTTTGGTCAGACTTTTTTTTTTTTCCAGGGGCTTTTTCACAGCTTTCCTGGGAAGGCATTATGACTAAACACAGCTTCCGAAGTGCTTTAAGTGCTTTTTAAAGCTATTACAAGTGCACGTGCAGCAATCCCGCCCAGAGCTACTCCTCCCTCCCGTCTGGAGTGCATGACTGGGTCCTCTTTTTTGGATTCACAGAAAAGCATTTCCTTTTGCATTCATCTCCCCGAGTCAGCTCAGCTCCAGCAGCATACCGACCTGAGAAGCTGTTGGTTGATGGAGGGAACAGAAACACCTCACTGAGAACAGCACAGCTCACAAATCAACCAGCCCATACCTTAAGAAACTCTGTTAGGCAGTCTGTCAGCTGCTTGTGTCCTTGGATGTTTAACTCCAGCTCATAAAACTTAGACACGAGTCTGGATTCCCTGCCACACTGGTTGCAGCTAGAATAACAAGAAAACACAAATGCATGAGAAAAGTTCACCAGCTGATGAGTTGCAACTCCCCAGCCACCAGCAGCCCTCCCCCTGTAACTACGTAACAGCTACCGTGGCACATCACAACACTGCAGGACAGCGTGCAGGATAACAGTGTGGGAATCAAGTGTTGTTTCTGCATTAGAATTGTATAATGTTATTTTTGTTTTATGATCTCCGCTGTCGTGGTTCTTTCTGGGAGTCCTTCTACTTAGCCTGGGGAGGATCTCTAATATGTTTAGATTACTTATTGTATAGACCAACCTTCCCAGGAACGCACTCTCTGTATATATGCATATTTTGTTATACACACTGCAAGAATATCCTGCAGGAGAGCAAACAAGGGAACAAGCCATGGCATGCCCGAGGAAGCGCCTGACATTGGGAAGGCCTGACATCATTCCCCAGTGCTCTTTGTTTAACGATGATGACTTTAAAGAAAATCACCGTATCAATAGGACAAGGAGAGCACCGAGACATCTTCGATGATTACTGACTGGCACCAGATAAATAGCAATTGTAAATTCTTCTGGTAAGATTGTGAACCTGGAGTACCCAGCCATTGGGGAAACAGGGGAGGGGGAGGCAAAGGGGAGAAAACAGGGTATAAAGGCTGTCATGTTGTGTCCATAGGCGCGCTCCTACTTGTGGGACGCCCGCCATTGCAATCGCGAATAAATTTTGCTTTTATCAGAGATACCGTCCTGACAAAATTACTTGGATATTTCCAACAACAGCACCTACCAGTAAAACACGGAGCACCTGCTTACAACTCCAGAAGCCTCCTACACAGCATTTCAGCAGCTTACCTGCCTGCTCCAGCTGTCAGGAGGGAAATTTCCCCTCGTATCCTTCTCAAACGTTTAAATATTCCTCCCAAAGACCACATACTTACACCGTGACATAGACGTACTCCCCACAGAACTGTTTCTGAACAATGTTTTGAACATCTGGATTTTTTTGTTCGGATAAAGTATTTTCCAGCAGTGACATGAAAAGCTTGGAAAATTCCTGGGCATCCTGGAACAGAAAGCCGAGGTTTTAACAATACGCCATGGCACAAAGCGCAATCACTGCTAATTTACTGCAAATTAACAGAGCCCTACACACAGCCCGCGCCGAGACTCCGGCGTGCCCTGAATAGAAAGAGACCGGTTGGGAGAACTAAAGAAAAGAGGAATTTGCCTAAGAGGAGCACAAGGCTCCCAGCGTGAGAGCACAGCAGGAGCAAGGCTGGCTCTGGGCCAGCAGCTTGGGGTGGCTTTGACTTCTGCCCCGCTGCTCGCAGGGTTCTGGATGGAAAACAGCGGCTCGTTAACCACGTCAATCCCTTCGTGCTCCACCTGGCGTGCAGACATCAGCTCCTGCTGCCCAGCCATGGAGACGCGGCGTGCTGATCTGCCCTGCCAGATCACAGCAGCTCTGAAGGGGATGCAGGAGCAGCTTGCAGAGCACTGATCATCCCCTGCCCCAGCGTGGCTGGGTGGGAGTCAATCTCACCAGCCTGCCATTCCTGCAGAGCTTTCTGTCTTGTTAACGCTCATTAGTCAAAGCCTCAGCACACAATACGAGCTGCCTGCACCGAGCAACACGGGGAAAATAAAATTGAGAAGCTGTACTGTGGCTTTGCTCCCTTCCTCCTGCAAGGCCCAGGAGCTGCTCCACACCCCTTAGGGCAATCCTCTCCCCACAACACGCTGCCTTCTGTGCTGCCTCTTCCCTCCTCCAGAAAACAAGCTGGCTTTCACCTCGCCCGCCCAGCCCTCAGCTCTCCTCTCAGTGCTGAGCCTGCTGTGGTCCCACAGCTCCTCTCTCTGGTTCCTACTACTGTCACAACGGCACGTGGCACTTGGCCGGCCTTTAATCACTGGTCACTAACGACCACTTCCTTCCCAAGGACGAGGAGCGACCTTCCCCTCCCTCATCCTCCCCAGGCATTGTATGCCGGCGCTCTGGCTCCGATTTCAGCTGTCCTCCCTTACTACTCAAAGCTCATTTGCAAGCTCTATCCTTCTCTTCAGCCCCCTTCAGTATCCGGAGCAGCCCCACACTGCACTCACCTCTCCCAAAAGCAAGTTCTCTGCTTACAGACTCGTGCAGGACCTCAGCCTCCCCGAGGAGTTCTGCAGTACAAAGCCCTTCCCAGTGCCTCTCACTCTGGGAAACGTGGTCCTGGCTCACTCCTCAGCAAGCTCAGTGTTCTGGAGCAGGTGCTAACGGTGCCAGTCCTCCTCCTACACCCACTCCAGGAAGGGCCTGAAGCACTTCTCCTCCCTTTGTGTTTGTACAAATGAGGCTGAACAGCAGACCCCAGCTCAGATATCGCTCAAATAACACCCAAAAAAGGGCAGTTTCACGCTTCCTTAGAGAAGGTAATTACAGGCAAGACTGAAGCCTACCTGCTGCTGGCCTGTATCCAAGCCCAGCGCTTTGACGAACCCAGAGGGATCGATGTAACGCCTGCTGCTGTTCTGCAGCAAGGCAAACAAGTACTGAAGATGCTCATAAACGGCCTGAGGCTCATAGTCTATTAAAAAAAAAAAAAAAAAAAACACAAACTGTACAAGTTAACTGTACAAAGAACAACTAAAAGAAAAAAAAAAAATCACACTTTAGTAGAGCTGTTTTAAACCATCATGAAATCTGATGTGGTTAATGTCAGCGATGACAGATTACTGTCCTGGCTTCAGCAGAGACAGAGTTCATCTTCTCCACAGTGTTTGGTACAATGTTATGTTTAGGAGAAAAACAACGCTGATAACATCCCAATGCTTTAGCTGTTGCTGAGCAGTGCTGCAGAGCCAAGGATGTTTCAGCTTTCCAGCTGCTCCTTCTGCCCTGCTAGCCAGGGGGCTGGAGAGCACGAGGTGCTGGGAGGGACAGAAGCAGGAGAGCTGACGTAAAGCAGCCAAAGGGATATTTCATGAAAAACGGCATCATGTGAAACCAGAAAACTGAGACTGGAGTGGCAGCCACAGCCACTGCTCCGGGCACCAGACAGCAGGTGGTAAGTAGCTGCCTCGTGCCCCGCTTGTTTTATAAACACTCAGTAAAATACCATCGCACTCATTTCCCTCTTCCTTTTCTGCTGTAGTAAAGAGTTCTTATCTCTACCCACAAGCTCTATTTTTTTCCTCCCAGTTCTTTCCTCCAACTCCGTGGGAGAAGAGGCAGTGAGCAAAGAGGTCGGAGCTGAGCTGCTGCTGGGTGCCCACACAGCACCAAGCCCCAGCACAGGCCAAACATCCCGCAGCGCCCAACGTGAGCTGTCAGAAAACAGCTGGAGCCAAACAGCAAGGTGCTGTTCACTGAGTACAGCAAAAGCGGGGTGGCTCAGAGCACACCTCCAGCACAGCACCATGCAGAAGGTGCAGCAGCACAGCCCCTCACATCCAGCACCTGAATCCTCGCCATCCATGGCACCAAGCACAGCTTTCTAACTAGAAATCCCAAGCGAGTTTTTAATCAAAACAGATCACTGTGATTTGAAAAAAATGATAAGGATGGTTTAGCTTCATTTGCTCCTAAAAGCTGAGTGAGGGACTTGAAGAGTCACAGAGATGGAACCAACAGCTGTAGCATTATACCACAAATGCACTCTCAAATTCTACATCACCAGGTTTTAGAAGAAAACGAGGAAGACCTCTTCACTCACAGCAAAATAAAAAAAAAAAATAAAATAAAAAAAAAAAAAGCCTACTGTGAAAAGTTTCTACTGACCTTTGTCTTTGGGCTCATTGCTGGAACACAAGTAGAGGGCTTGCCGGAACTCCAGATTAAGAAACCACATCTGCAAGAAGGTGTTCACATAGCACGTGGCGCCGAGGTTCTTTAAGCCCACAAATGCATTCTGGTGTGAGAAAGAAAGCAACAGTTATCATCTGCCACTGCCGAGAAGCAAGCAGAAATGCAGCAGTTGGGGTGGGAGCAGAGGAGGCACCACGCATCCCTCTAACAGCTGGGACAGATGTGACACAGAGGACACAGAGGTGCCCCCCGCCTCGTCCTGGGTCAGGATGCAGGCTGTACCTTCTTGCGGCGCTCGCAGTTGGGATCATCGATGTTGTGGAAGCTGTTCTCGTCAATCTCACCCAGCCAGACGTGCTCCCCGATGCCCACCAGGCAGTTGGGGTTCCCCCGGCAGTTCCTCCTGCAGGACCAGCACCAGGACCATCCGTCACCCACGGAAGGGACAGAGCCCCTCGTTTGGGAACTCGGGGGGGAAGGTGGGGACAGCAAGGGGGACTGGCAGCATCCCACACCTCCCCAAAACACAGGGCTGTGAGAGAACTGGGGAAGCCCACAGAGGGAGGATGGAAAGCGAGCCCCAGGGGCATGCTGAGAGCCGGAGGGAGCAAAAGGGGGGGGGGTGTGGGGGAGGGCAGGGAGTGGTGCGGGCCCCAACGAGCCCAGGCCGCATATCCGGGGACAGACAGAGAGAGGGACCCCCAAGCTCCGGGGATAACGCGGGAAAGCGCTCCGGGGAGCGCGGGGGGCAACGGGGGGAGCTGGGGGAGAACCACAGCCCTGAAGGTCCAGGAGCGGAGGAGCGCCGCTGCCACACAGCCCCGGGGGGAGGCGGAGAGCGGGGACCGCGGAAGGAGGCGGGGGAAGGAAGCGAGGCCCGGGGCCGGGAGCTCGGGCCGGACCCGCCCGTACCGGCAGGCGCCGCGCTGGCAGGGCTCCAGCCTGACGCGGTAGGCCGCTTCGACGTGCTCCTGCGTCACCGCCTCGGGAGGCACCGTCTCGGTCCAGCGCCAGGCCGCCTTCTCCAACTGCAGCCGCGGCGCCACCGGCGCCATCGCCCCCCCCGGCCCGACCCGGCCCCCCCGCCGCCGTCAGGACCGGTAACGGCGACGCGGTAACGCCCGTTGTGGCGCGAGTTGAAGACGTCACATCCTGCGCGACGCAGCTGGCGGGGCCTACTTCCGGCGGAGCCTGCTCCCGGCGAGGCCGCTGCCAGCCGCCATTACGCGACGCCGCGGCCGTCCTGCAGCGCTCGGGTCGGACCGGTTTGATCCCCGCGGCCGTCAGCTCCGCCCCGCGCCGTCTCACACACCGCCCTCAGGGCCCCGCAGCCGCCTCCATACCTCCTCGGACCCTATGCCCAACCTCCTCCGCAGCCCTGTATCCGTACCCCTCACACCTTCATATCCGCGTCCGGTCCCCCCGAGATCCTGCGTCCCACCCCTCCAGACCCCCTGTGCTCCTACATCCACTTGTCCCGGGTCCCCATAGCTGCACCCGCGATCCCCCCGTATCAGTCCCGCAGATCCATACATCCCCCCTCCGTAAGCATCTGCTCCAGGCTCCCCCACGTATTCAACCCCATGCCCGCACCCCCCCCGTGCTCCCTTTCCAGCCCCACACCTCCGTGCCCCACCCAAAGCACCGGCTTCCCCCTCTCCTCCCCCACAGAGCCCCCAGTTCCACGTGGAGCCCTGTGCCCCCGTTCTTCCTGGATTTCAGATGACAGCCCCAGGCGCAGACCCACACACGGCCCCCACACTCGTTCTCTCTCCTTTAATGGGTGTCCCAGCACAGGAGGTCTGGGGGGGGCCCGCTGTCCCCGCCAACACCCACGATTGTCCCTTGTGCCCCCCACTCAGGTGCCACCCCAGGAGGCACCCAAGCGGCCCGGCCGCCCCAGCGTGGCTTGGGTCGGGAGTGGGGAGGGGGGGGTGTAAACATTCCTGTGGGGTCCTGGCCCCCCCGGAGCCATCCCAGGGCAGCGAAGCACCGTTTTCTCGTGGCTTTTTGGAAAAATAATAATAAACCCGACAAAACTCGTCCCCCAGGCTGTGTGGGGGTAAGAGGGGGGCTAGGAGGGGCAGGGGGCGACGGCAGAGCCCCCCACCGCGCCGTGCCGCAGGTCAATGGGGTGCCGGGGGGTCCCTGCGGGTGCCAGCACCAGGCCCCGCACACATCCCGACACGCCGGAGAGGAACTTGCCGGCTGTGAGGCTGCGGGGGTCTGGGGCACCGCCTGCAGGAGGGGGGGATACGTGAGTATGGGAACATGGGGACGCAGCACCCCGCGGTCCTCGCGCAGGTCTGCTTCCCGTGTCCTGTCCCAAGTGCCATGCTGCATCCCAGCACCATATGTCCCCTTTCCCTGTCCCCTCTCTTGTCCTACCCCGTGTCCCACATTGTGTCTCATTGTACGTCCCCTCCCATGTCCCACCCCATACCATGTCCCGTGTCCCATTCCATGCCACACCACGTACAATCTGGCATTCAATTTGTGTCCTGTCCCATCACTCCCATATACCTCATTATGTCCCATCCCTCATCCACATCCCCTGGTGTCCCATTCCGTGTTTTGTGTTCCATCGTGTCCCATACTTTGCAGCATCCTCTGCCCTGTGTCCCATCCTGCATCCACACCATGTCCTACCCCATACAGTCTCCTATGTCCTCCCTCCCCCATACTCCATTATGTCCCACCACTTCCTGTCCCGTCTCTACTGTGCCCCCTGCCATGTCCCACGTCCCACCCCACACCCTGTGCCCCCACCCTCCATATCTCCATACCGATGTAGACGCTGCCCTGGGTGTTGGCCATGATGTTGGTTCCTGGGGACTCTCCAAACACCGGCTCCTCCCCGTCCACCTGCAGCCACCCACGCCGGCCCTGCCTATGGGGCAGCATCAGCACCCACGTCCCAACCCCAACCCCCACACCGTTGTGTCCTGACCCCACCTGGCCGCCATCACGTGGTGCCACTCGCCATCATTGACAGGGTCTTCGGAGACGATGGTGGCCTCGCCGCTGCCCAGCTGGTAGCTGTGGGGACACGGGGCTGAGCATGGGGACGAATGGGTGGTGTGGGGCCCCAAGGGACAAAGGTGTCCCCCCTCACCTGAACACCAGGTGCCCATCCTTCAAACCCAGCCCCACGAAGTCTTTGGCTTTGCCACTCTCCTGTGGGCACAGTGGGGCTGTGAGTGGGATGGGGACAACCCTGTCCCCTACCCAGGGCTGGATGCCCTGGCCGTGTCCCCACTCACCGCCCCGTGCCACAGCAGCAGCCCCTCAGTGCTGCTTGTCCTCAGCTCCAGTTCAATGGTGTCTTGCAAATCAGGTGCGCTGCAACGAGAGGGGCAGGGCATAGGTGCAGAGCCAGGGACAAGGCAACACCATGGGTGCAGAAATGCAATGGGTTCAAGAATGCAGCAGGTAGAATGCAATGGGCGCATGAATGCAACGGAAACAAGAACGCGCTGGGTACAAGGATGCAGTAAGATACAACAGCGCAGTGGGTGCAAGAATGCAAGGGGTGCCACACAGCAGGAGGGGTGCTAAGTTATGATGGCTGTGATGCTGCAGGAAGGGATGCAGCACCATAATGGGTGCAAGTGCAGCAGCCTTGAAGGGTGCAACACCACGGGAAAGGTACAATGCTGTGACTGTGGCAACGTGGTGGCCAGGGCAAAGCATGCTGGAAAGGATGCAATGCTGCAGTGGATGCAGCACTGGGAGAAAGGTCCAATGCAGCAACGGGTGCAGTGCTGCAGGAAAGGGGCGCAGTGCCAGGGGGAAGGTGCAATGCAGTGTGAAGAGGTGCAACACTATGATGGGTGCAATGCCATGAGGGTCCCGGTTCCTGCTGTCACTCACCCACGGGGGAAGAGGTGGCCGGGCAGGGCCAGGTAGGAGCCGTCACTGAACACGGCGCTGAACTGCCCAGGCGTGTCTGCAGGGAGATGGGGAGAGGAGGCACCGCTGAGCACATCCCCAGCAGCAGGTTTGGGTGCAAAAAGGGGAAAACGGGTGCACGGCCCCCAGGGGAGCGTACCGCTGCCACCGCTGCCCTCCTGCCAGTCCTGGTCCAGCTCTGACAGCTCCGCGCCTGCGGGCGAGAGAGTGATGGGGACCGCGGCTCATCCCCACATGTGCCCGTGTCCCCGCACCCTCAGCTCACCGTGCTGGCAGTAGGGGCCGCCATAGCCCTCGGGACAGACGCAGCCGTTGTCCTTGCAGGTGCCGCCGTGCAGGCAGGGGTTGTGCTCCAGGCAGCGGTCGGCCACCCGCTCGCAGCGCGGCCCTGGGGACACGGTGGTGGCACATGGTGACACGGGCACGCAGGGTCTCGGCACCTCCTGCACCCGCTTGCACGCACAGCACACTGCGCACACACCAGGCGCACGCAGCACGCACACAGCCAGCCCCACGGCACTCACCGGTGAAGCCAGGGGTGCAGAGGCAGCGGAAGGGAGGGCTGCCAGCAGGCAGGGGCAGGCAGCGGCCCCCGTGCAGGCAGGGTGCGTGCAGGCAGGGCGAGCTCTGCCCACACTGCCCCACGCCCCGGCTGCGCAGGAAGCTGTACGACAGATCCACCTTCTTCCCATTGATAGAGACCTGCGCCAGACACAGGGGTTTAAGCCAGGGCACCCTGCACGTGGGGCACCCCGCTCCAATGCGTGGGGGGCTCACCTCGCCAATGCACCCTTGGAACGAGGCGTTGGTGGGGGGCCGCAGGGGGGGCTCCACTCCTCCAAGGTAGAGAGGGCTGTGCAGGTTGAGCCCCTGGCTCTTGCCAGGTGAGGAGCGCTGCACCGGGGCGCTGCCGTCCACCGTCATTGTCCCATCCTTGTGCAACCGCTCAGCTGTCACCCGGTGCCAGCGGCCCAGTGCCACCGGCTCGACGCTCCGCAGCACCGCTGTGCCTGCAGTGATGCCATGACTCAGCACTGCCATCACCACCAGGGAAGTCTGGGGGCACCAGGACTCCTTGGGGACCTGAGTGATGCCCTGGGTGATGCTTGGGAACTCCAAGAATATGCTGGGACCCTTGTGGTTCTCAGAGACCCCAATTGTGTCAGGATACCCGACAGACATCAGGAAACCCAATAGTGCCCAGAAATGCTGACAGCTCCCAGGGGCCAGACAGATGCCGGGGCACCCCAGATATGCCAAAGTTCTTTTGTGACATTTGGAGAATCTGGCAGTGCCTGGGGACCTGAGTGACACCAAGAAACCCCAACTGATGCTAGGGGAAGAGGGGGAGGGCAGCAATGCTTGGGATCCTCAGTGACATCAATGATGCCTGGGGACCCCAATGATGTCTGGGGACTCCACTGACATGCAGGGATCCCATAGTGCTTGGGAACCCCAGTGATGCCAGGCCACCCTGGCCAAGTCAGCAACCCACATGGTAACACCAGCGCTCTCTCAGTGACACCAGGCCCCACTGTGCCATGCCAGCCTACCTGAGCCCAGCTCATAATGGAACTCGAGATGGCCGCTGACCATGGCGAGGGCAACAAAGTCCTCAACTGGAGAGGCTTTGCCAGCACTGAAGAGCAGCAGTCCGTCCGGTGCACGTGGCAGGAACTCGGCCTCCACTCGCAGCTCATGGTGCACGTTGGTCAGGGGTGGGTATGAGACGAAGGCACCCGTCTCATCGAAGGATGGCACGCTCACTGCCTCCCCTGCAGCACTCACATCTCAGCACCTGTCCCGACGGTGCCCCCCTCCCCTGGCTGGTACTTCAGGCCCTGACTCCACCATCCCCATCTCCCATGGTGGTACCTAGCCCCATTTCTGTGTCCCCAAGGTGGTCTCCAATTCCCCATCCCCACTGGATCCATGATGACCACATCCCCAAGCGGCAACTAGTTCTCTGTCTCCATCCCGCCTGTTTCCCCAGTTTTGTCCCAACCCCCTGCCCGTGTCCCCAGGTTCATTTCCATCTCCATGTTCCTGCTGCAGACTAGATCCATGCTCATGTCCCCAGAGTGGTCCCAGCCCCACATCCATGCTCACAGGGGGGTCTCATCCCCATGCCTGTGTCCTCAGAGCCATCTCCATGCATGCCTGCGCCCTCAAGGTTGTCCCATCCCCATGCCCGTCTCCAGGGTCACTCCATCCCACATCCCTGTCTCCAGGGTTGCCCCCAGCCCCATGCCTCTGTACCCAGGGCAGTCAGAGCTGTGTCATCCCCACTCCAATGCTTGAGCCCCTAGTGTTATCCCCATCCTCTATACCTGTGTTCCCAGGGGGTTCCAGCCCATTGCCCTTGTCCCCAGAATCATCGTTATCCCCGTTTCCATGTCTGTGTCCTCAAAGAGGTCCTCCTAACCCCCGTGCCCCTGTCCCCAGGATGGTCCCATGCCCATGCACATCCCCAGGAGAGTCCCAGCCCCACACCCCTGTCCCTGGCACTGTCCCCACCCGGTGCTCCACCCCTGTCTGTGCCCACCTTCAGTGCACCTCTCCCCCATCTTGCCCAGGTGGCAGCGGCAGCTGTAGCCCTGCCCATCTGGCCGGCTGATGCAGGTGGCATCGGGCCCGCACGCCTCTGCAGAGGGACAGACGGGACAGAGACAGGAGATGAGCACTGGGGATCCCCACACCCAGAGGGCAGCAGGTGATGCCCCTGTGGCAAGGGCACCCACCTGGGTGGCAATGCAGGGCCTGTGAGTACTCGCAGTTGCTGCCAGTGAAGCCTTGGGGACAACGGCAGATGTAGGTGCTGCTCTCAGCGTCCTCGCAGATGCCGCCATTCTGTGGGTTGGAGACACACATAAGCACCAGGAATGGGACCAGTGGAAGGGGACAGCACGCATCATCCCCGACCTCACCTGGCAGGGATGGTCCTGGCACGTGGGACAGTTGGAGACGCCATGTGCCGGCAGGTCCAGCTCCCCAAAGGCCACCTCCTCATTCTGGATGCGCAGCTGGCGCACGCAGCCTGTGGGACACAGCAAGGCGACACACTCAGCCTCACCCTGAGTGCCGGCCCCCAGCACCCACTGTCCCACTGCATACCCACAAAGCCACGGCTCAGCCCTGTCTTGGCCACGACGGTGTAATCAGGGTACCCACCGAGGTACAGCTCCTCATTCAGGTCCAGCCCTTGGAATTTGCCCTGCAGGCACAGGGGGGTGAGCACAGCCGCCCCAAATCCTCCCACAGCTGTGGGGTGTCCACACCCCTACCTGTGAAGTCCCGTTAACAGGGGGCTGCCCGTCCACCTGCAGTGAGCCTCGTGTCAGGTTACGGAAGAGGCGCACAGTGTGGTACTTGCCCAGGCGCAGCGGTGTCGGGTCCCGAATGGTGGCCATGCCAGAGCCAGCATCGAACCTACCATCAAAGGGGGAGATATACAGGGTGAGGGGGGGGGCTGCCCGTCCAGCTGGCAGTTCTTTCCCGTGCTCTCACCTGAACTCGGGCCGCCCGCCCACCAGCCCAAAGGAAATAAAATCGGCGCCGCTGCTCTTGCGCTGCCCATTGTAGAGGAGCATCCCTATGGGGACACAGAGGGGTGAGCACGGCCGCAGCGAGGGGCAGCCCAGACGCACCCCAGGGAGCAGGGAGAGCAAAGGTCCCCGGGGTGGGCGCTCACCTGAGTACAGGATGAGAGCTAAAGGAAGGAGAGAGATGGAAAGGAGGACGGACAGACGGAGGAGGAGAGAGAAGGAATGAGAGCAGGCCTGTGTGGCACAGTTGGGCTCAGGGGGCCGAGGGGCCCCCATGGTGCTCACCATCGGCAGCATCAGGCCGGAAGGTGATCTGGATCTCGAAGGTCTTGTAGGCATCCTTGATGGTGGGCAGCGGCAGGAAGGAGCGGGGCGTCTGCGTGAAGTAGGGCACCAGGCGCTCTGCGGGGACACGGGGCTCAGCACGGACAGGGATGCCAGCCCCCCGGCCCGTCTGTCCAGTACTCACCTCGCACCTTCAGCACGTAGAAGGCTGTCTCCTGGCCGCGGCGGTTGCTGGCAGCACAGGCATAGACGCCAGCATCCTCAAGGCGCACAGCCGGCAGCGTCAGAGCGGTGCCCTCCACCCGCGCGCCTTCCGGCAGCTCCCCCTCCAGCTGTGAGGACAGCAGGGGTCAGCACCCATAGGGCACCCATCCCCGCCTTCGCACAGCCTCGTGTCCCCGCATCCCTGCTCACCTTGCTCCAGCTGATCTCCGGCACGGGGAAGCCAGATGCCAAGCAGGGCAGGACGGCTGCCGAGCCCACCGACACCTCCTTCACCTCTGGCTGCCCAGC
This sequence comes from Centrocercus urophasianus, assembly GCF_019232065.1. Taxonomy (NCBI): domain Eukaryota; kingdom Metazoa; phylum Chordata; class Aves; order Galliformes; family Phasianidae; genus Centrocercus; species Centrocercus urophasianus. The sequence goes on from NW_024885488.1 coordinate 59,878, forward strand.
AATGTGTGGGGCGGCTGTGGACAAACAGAGCTGTCACCCCTCACGTGGGGGTCAGGGACACCCTCCCCACACCATGTCCCCATCTGCACTCACCCTGCACGTGAAGGATGACGTGGGACTGCACGGTGCCCACAGAATTGGTAGCAGTGCAGCGGTACTGCCCTGCATCCGCCCGCTCCACCCGCTCAATGGTCAGGGTGCCGGCACGAACCAGCACCCCCGGGCGGATCCGGCCCCCCACTTTGCTCCAGGTGACGTGTGGCTGTGGTTCGCCGAGCCCTAGGCACTCCAACTCCACCTCCGTGCCTGCCAGCACCGTCTGCACTGCCGTCCGGATGTTAATCAGGGCCCTGGGCAGAGCTTGGGGGGGAGATGGGATGATTTAGGGGTGACCCCAGGCAACAGGAGGCATTGTGGGATTTGGGGAGGCAACCAGCAAAGTGAGAGAGTGGGGGTACCGGGGTGCCCATGGAGAGAGGTGGAAAGAAACAGAGTGCCCATGGGTATAGGGAGATGAGGGGTTTTGGGGTACCCGTGGATATGGGGAAATAGGGGAGGTACCAGAGTGCATGGGGAGAAACAGGGGGCATTGGGGTGCCCATAGATGTCCACGGGAGAGACAAGGGGTACCAAGGTGCACATGGATGGGAGGAGATGGGGAGCACCGGGGTGCCTGAGGGCAACAGTGAGAGATCAGAGGGTAGCAGGGCACTAAGGGGAATGGGAAGAAATAGGTGAGTGTTGGGGTGACTATAGGCGTGGGAAGAAACAGGAATACTGTGGTGCCTGTAGGCATGCAGAGATGGGGGAACCAGGCTGCTGCAGAGCATGGGGAGAAATTGGGTGTACCAGGATATCTGAGGGGAAAATAAGGGATACCAAAATGCTCAGAGGCATGGGGAGGGACTGGGGTGCCTACAGGGAGAAAAAAATGGTACCCAGGGGCATGGGGTGATGAGGGTACCAGTGAGCCCGTGGGAAGAGCAGGCAGGCTCAGCAAGCGCCCATGAGTTCAGGGCAATGAGGAGGAGTATACGGGGCTGGGGCCAGCAGATGCCTGTGGGTGCAGCAGAGCTCAGGGGCAGTGAGGCGCTGCTGTCTGCAGTGTCAATCAGCGTGCTCCTACCCTGCACAGTGAGCGTGGCCCTGTCCTCCGCCTGCCCACCCGGAGCGCTGGCCCGGCACACGTACACCCCCTGCGCCCCTTGTGCCAGCTCTGGGATCCTGCAGGAACACAGGGGACACACACAGTTGCGGGACCCCCGGGGCGCTGCCCGCCCCCCACACCGCCCTGCCCGCCTTACCGCAGCACCCCGTCCCGCACGCTGTGCCGGGGGGGCAGCTCCCCGCCGTCCTTCAGCCACTCCAGCCGTGCCCGCGGGTCTGACGCGCTGCAGGCGAACTCAGCCATGCTGCCCACCCCTCTCACCAGGCTTCCCGGTGTCACCCGCACAGCCAGGGCGCCGCCGTCACCACCGCCGTCACCTGTGTGGGATGTGAAGGTGACACCGGGCATGGCGGGCAGCCCCAGTGCGGTGCGGGGCAGCGGCACTCACTGTGCACGGTGACACGGGCGAAGGTCTCGGCTCTGCCCACACGGTTGGTGACCATGCAGCGGTAGGTGCCAGCGTCGGTGGGCAGCACGGGGCTGATGCGCAGGAGGCCGGCACGGGGCACGGCGCGGGGGGACAGGCTGCTGTTAAGCTTGTCCCAAGTGTAGAGCAGCGGCGGGGTGCCGTGGGCCAGGCACTGCAGCTGCACCGTGTCGCCCGCGTGCACCGCGCTGTCCTCTGGTAAGCTTGTGGCATACGGCGGGGCTGTGGGACGGAGCCACCAGCGCAGTGTGAGAGCAGGATGGGGGACGAAGGCGTTCATGGGGCATGGAAAGTGGCGGCGGGAGGGTGTGGGTGCGGGGGAGATGGAGCAGTGCTGGGGTGGGTGAGAGATGGATGAGTCCGAGAGGAAGGGACTGAGGGAGAAAAGAGCAGGGAAGGACGAGAAGTGGATTGATCTCCGAGGAATGGACGTGGGGGAAGGTGGATGCGTGTGGGGATGAGCGCCTGGATGGCCGTGTTACAGACATGTCCAAGACAAAGGGACAGACAGAGCGCCAGCTGAGCCGGATACGCGATGGCTGGGTGAAAAACAGGTGGAGTAGTGAGCAGCGAAAGAAAACTGTGCAGATGAGAGTTAAAGGATGGATCCACGAGGAAAATACGGATGTGAGCAGAGATGGATGTACACACGGCTGAGTGCCAGGACGGATGAGTTGTGGAGGGATGGAAGAGAAGCAGAAAGAGCTGTATGCAGGGATGAGTGCTGGGACGGCCAAGAAACAGGTGGATTTGTGAACAGCGGATGGAGAGGAGTGTGAGCACAGATGGTGAGATGATGAGTGCAGAGATGGACAAGGCAATGGAAACATCCAGGGGGAAGAGATGGGTGAAGGTGTCCATAAAGAACTGGAGAAGACAACGAATGCTGAGATGGACAAGTGAGGATGGATCTACGTGTGAGAGGAGTGTGAGAAGGGGAAGGACATGAGCAGATCGGGAAGGGATGGACAGACAGATGGAGGGAGAGCAGCAAAGTGTGGGTGGGTGACGGAGGTGGACCCGTGCTGCACCGACCACAGCCCCTTACTCTCCACATCCAGGGTGACGAAGACCTCAGTGAAGCCGGCGGGGCTGCTGGCATTGCAGATGTACTGGCCCGAGTCCTGCTGCGCCACACGGGGGATCACCAGGGTGCCATTCACCACGCGGTGCTGCCAGGGCAGCGGTGCCCGCAGCTTCGACCACTCGATCCTGGGCTCCGGTTCGCCTGTGGGCATGTCACCCCATGTCACCCCATGTCACCCGGGGCAGGGGGTCCAGGCAGGTGCCCATGGAGGCTGTCCCCATCCTGTACCTGTGGCCGAGCAGTGCAGCGTGGCGGTGTCCCCAGCCACCACTGTGATGGTGGGCGGTGCGGTGACCCTGGGGGCCCCAGGGTGCCTCTGTGCCGTCTCCACGCTGACGTCTACGCGAGCTTGTGCCGATCCCAGAGCACTCTGTGCTGTGCAGATGTAGGTCCCGGCGTGCTCTGGTTTGGCTGGTGAGAACTGGCAAGGGGAGAGAGTGGGTAGTGAGCACCTGACACATCCGGGAGTACACAGTACCCCAGGATGCCCCCCTCACCTGCAGCACTGCCTGGCTGTCCATGTGCAGCAGTGTCTGGTGCTCCACCTTCTGCCGTGAGCCCAGTCGGCTCCAGCGCACCAGGGGCCGTGGCTCACCCCGGCCCAGGCACTCCAGGCTGAGAGATTTGCCCTCCGTCACCGTCACAGGGCCTGGTGGCATCACTGACACTGTGGGGGCACCTGGAGAATGGGGAAGGTGTCAGTGTGGGGATGGGCATGGGGACATCACCACCTGAGGGGCACCTGGAGGACATCAGCATGGCCGTGGGGACACTGCTACTCCAGAGGCAGCTAGAGCACATGGAGGACATCACAGGGACGCAGATGGAGGTAAAGGCACCCCAGGGGCACCTAGAGGATATCAGCATAGGGACATGGACACCACCACCCCAGGGGCACCAGAAGCTTGATAAGGATGTCAGCACAGGCATCAGGACACCACCACCCCAGAAGCATCTGGAGAACATTCCAAAGGGACAGGGACAGCGTCACTACCACCCTTCGGGCACCAAGGCCACAAGGGGATGGGGACACCACCACCCCAGGGGTGCCTGTAGCAAACAGAAGACATCAGCACAAGGATAAAGACATTAGAATGGGGATGGAGACACCACGAACATCCCGGGGGCATCTGGAGCATATGTGGGACAACAATACAGGGACAAGGATGGGGACACCATCACACTAAGAGAATGTGGAGAACGAGCAGGAAGTGAGGACAGAGATGGGGACACCCAGGCAACTTGTACCTTGCACCAGGAGGTTGACAACGCTGCTGGCAACACCAAAGCGGTTGGAGGCCACGCAGTGGTACGCACCCTGGTTGCCCACATGGGCACCAGTGATGGAGATGACAGAACCGTTGGCACTGATCTTCACGTTGTCTGAGCAAGGAAAAGGATCAGTACCTGGGCCACCATGGGGACCATGCTGGGGCCACCCGAGGGACCGCTGTACCTTGGAGGTGTTGGCCAGGTCCCATCCGCCAGGTGACATTGATGGGCCGAGCACCATCGTGGATGCGGCACTTAAAGGTGGCGTCCTCGCCTGGGGCCACGGCCATGCTGTGCGGGTCGATGGAGATGATGGGGCTCTGCAGGCCTGCGGGGACAAGGGACAGGGAAGCCACCGAGGTCACCCGCGCTGCCCCTGGCACCGGTGCTCCTCTCTGCCCTGCGGCTGCACTCACGGTAGCTGGAGCTGTCGCGTGAGGTGACGGTGACAATGATGGTGGCCTCACGGGAGGTGCTGCCCATGTCTGCCCGGCACACGTACTCGCCCGAATCGGCCACAGAGAGCTGTGAGAGCCTCAGGCGCGACCCTGACATCTGCGTGGGATGCAGGGGGTGGCATCAGCTGGACACGCGGGGCCACCAGCCTCTGCCCTGCCACATCCCCACCTACCTGGTGCTTGGCTGGGAGGGACCCGCCACGCTTGTACCAGGTGAAGGTGGCCTGGCCCTGGCCAGCCACCACGCAGTCAAGGTCCAGGGTCTGTCCCTCGGTGACAGAGGATGCTGAGGACTCAATGCGGATAGGCGGCGTGACGCTGGAGGCTGCACGGGCAGAGTTAAGCGTAAGGTCCCTCCCAGCACCAGGGATCAGCACGGTCCCCGTGTCCCCCTCCACAGAGTGGTACTCACAGTGGGAGGGGCTGGCATCATCATCAATGGTGACAACGAGGGACGTCTCCTGCATGACACCGCCTGTGGTCACCCTGCACACGTACTCGCCCGAATCGGCCGCCGACACCTGGGGGACGCGCAGGCGGGTGCCTGACACCTGTTGGGCACACAATGGGACGTGTCACAACCAAAGAGTGGGGGACAGGGCAGGATTTTGGGGTGACCCCAATTCCCCATGCCCTACCTGGTGGCCAGCAGGCAGGGAGCCACCACGCTTGTACCAGGTGACAGTAGTGGGACCAGATCCTGCCACCACACAGTTGAGGTCGAGGGTCTGTCCCTCGGCGATGGCGGAGGACGAGGACTCAATGCGCACAGGCTGGGAGGCTCCAGGGGCTGGGGACAGGAAATGGGGGCATTCAGCACCGTGGCGGCACAAGTCTGTCCCCAGGCGCTGCACTCTCGCTCGCACTCACAGTAGTAGGTGCCAGCACTGCTGGGCACAGTGACGATGACAGAAGCCTCCTGTGTGGCAGTCCCCAGGGTGACCCGGCACACGTACTCGCCCGAATCAGCCACTGACACCTGGGCGAGGCGCAGGTGGGTGCCTGACACCTGTTTGGACACAGCGGGGACACGTCAGTGCCAGCGAGCAGTGACAGCGCAAGGTGTCTAAGTGACACCGGCTCCTTGCATCCCACCTGGCTGTTGGGGGGCAGAGCCCCACCACGCCGGTACCAGGTGACTTGGGGGTGGCCCTGTCCAGCCACCATGCAGTTGAGGTCCAGAGTCTGTCCCTCAGTGACGGAGGCGGACGAAGTCTCAATCCTCACAGGTGGTGTGACGCCCACAGCTGGGGAGCGGCGAGGTCAGTGGGTGCAGCCACCCCTCAGTCACACCCTTGTGTCCCCTCCCAGTCCCCATTCCCAGTACCATATGAGGAGCCAGCACCAGTCTGGATGGTGACAATGAGGGATGTCTCATGTGTGACGCCGCCTGTGGTCACCCGGCACACGTACTCGCCCGAATCGCCCGCTGACACCTGGGGGATGCGCAGGCGGGTGCCCGACACCTGGGAGAACATACATCAGGTGAACACCCCAACACCCTAAAACCTTTCTTTCTGCCTCAAAATGCTCCCCTGACATTTCCACCTACCTGGTGCTTGGCTGGCAGAGACCCACCACGCTTGTACCAGGTGACGGTGGCCTGGCCCTGGCTGGCCACGATGCAGTCAAGGTCCAGAGTCTGTCCCTCAGACACAGAGGATGACGAGGACTCAATGCGCACCGGGGGCGTGACACCAGAGGCTGAGGATGACAGCAGCACAGTCACCCCATGGGGACATGTAGTACGTGGTCCCATGTCCCCATCCCTTTCCAGTCCCCACTCACGGTAGGAGCCGGCCCCGCTGGGCTGGATTGTCACCATGACGCTGGCTTCCTTGGTGGTGGCCCCACTGCTCACCCTGCACACGTACTCGCCTGAGTCGGCCGCTGTTACCTGCAGCAGCCTCAGCCGGGAGCCAGACACCTGCAGGGAGGGGACAGGGGGTTACTGGAGCCTGTGTGGGACTGCTGGGACTTGCACAGGGACTTGCAGGCTTGCACAGGGGCTTTTGCTTTGCAAGGAGACATCCGGGCCTGCATGGAGCCAGGAGAGCTTGCATGGGACCATCTGGGCTTGCTCAAGTGCCATTTGATCTAGCACAGGACAATGCACGCATGTGGCCACTTGAAACTGCCTGGATGCCAACTGGGCTTGCATGGGGACATGTGGCATTGCATGGTGCCACCTGAGATTATGTGGGAACATTTGGGTTTGCACAAATGCCATTTCTGCTTTGACAGGACCAATCATGTTTGCACAGGGCTTGCACAGGTTTTGCCTGAGGACATCTGCGCTTGCGTGGGGACATTTGGGTTTGCCTGGGGACATCTAGGCTTGCACATAACCATATGGCCTTGCACAGGGCCATAGATCAACCCCAACCTTCACTACCTTAGGGACAGTCCACTCTGCATCCCCTACCTGGTGCCTGGCTGGCAGGGACCCGCCACGCTTATACCAGGTGACAGTGGCTTGTGCAGGGCTGGCAATGACGCAGTTGAGGTCCAGGGTCTGTCCCTCGGTGACACTGGAGGATGAGGACTCGATGCGCAGCGGCGTTGTGCCCCCTGGGGCTGGGAACCGAGATGGAAGAGTTAGAGACAGCATAGTGCACCACCACGTGTCCCACCTAGGGGCATCAGGATCCTGGGAAGACACCAGAAGCAGGACCCAGACTGTGCCATGCCCCCAGCTGCTGGGGACACAGCGGGTGTTCAGCTCCATCCCTCTCTGCTGGGTGCTTTCTGCATGGCTGCATGGCAGCTCTGCACCCCTACAGGTGTGCCTACAGGGCTGTCCCCAAAAGCTGCTACCAGGTGGGACCCAATAACAGTGAACCCAGAATGAGTACGCACACAGCTGGCAGCTCCAGGGAGTGTCACCCACCCACACCCTGTTCCTACCCCGACCCCACTCACGGTAGGAGCCGGCCCCGCTGGGCTGGATTGTCACCATGACGCTGGCTTCCCTAGTGGTGGCCCCGCTGCTCACCCTGCACACGTACTCGCCTGAGTCGGCCGCTGTTACCTGCAGCAGCCGCAGCCGGGAGCCAGACACCTGTGGGGAGGGGACAAGGGGACAATGAACTCCATGTGGGGCTTTTTGGGCTCGCATGGGCACACCTGGCCTTGCATGGGATCACCTGGGCTTGCATGGGACGACGGGTCAAACCCACCCATCGCACCCTGAAGACAGTCCCCTGTGCATCCCCTACCTGGTGCCTGGCCGGCAGGGACCCGCCACGCTTGTACCAGGTGACAGTGGCTTGTGCAGAGTTGGCAATGACACAGTTGAGGTCCAGGGTCTGTCCCTCAGTAACAGTGGAGGATGAGGACTCAATGCGCAGCGGCGTCGTGCCACCTGAGGCTGGGGACAGAGACAGGAGGGTGACACTGTGTTGCGGCTGAGCCCCACTGGCACACGAGAGCCGGCTCGGTGCCGCAGCACATGGGGACGGCCTGTGGGCAGTGCCACCCCCAGCCCCACTCACGGTAAGAGCCGGCCCCGCTGGGCTGGATTGTCACCATGACGCTGGCTTCCTTGGTGGTGGCCCCGCTGCTCACCCTGCACACGTACTCGCCTGAGTCGGCCGCTGTCACCTGCAGCAGCCGCAGCCGGGAGCCAGACACCTGCAGGGGACAGAGGGACATTGGAGCTCGCATAGGGCTGCTGGGGTTTCCATGGGGCCACCTGGGCTTGCACAGTAATAACAGAGCTTGCAAAGGACATGAATCCCCAGCCTTCCCACCTTAGAGACAGACTCTCTGACATGCCTTACCTGGTGCCTGGCTGGCAGGGACCCGCCGCGCTTGTACCAGGTGACAGTAGCCTGTGAGGGGCTGGCGATGACACAGTTGAGGTCCAGGGTCTGTCCTTCAGCCACGGCGGAGGAGGACGCCTCAATCCTGACGGGAGCCTGGCCACCTGAGGCCGGTGGTCCTGGAGGGGGAGAGAGTGATGGCCAGATGATGACATGACACCTGGGGCCACCCGTGGCCACCTGCAATGCAGAGCCCAGCCTCACTGTAGGACAAACCAGAACTGGACACAACGGTGACGATGACAGACGCCTCCCGGACACCGGTCCCCGAGCTCGCCCGGCACACGTACTCGCCTGAATCAGCCACGGTGACATGGGGGACACGGAGACGGGACCCTGATACCTGGTGGGGACACATCAGTGTCAGAAAGAGGATCACAGGGCAGCTTTTGGGGCAGCCTTCTGTTTCCTGTGCCCTACCTGGTGGCCTGCAGGCAGGGAACCTCCGCGCTTGTACCAGGTGACAGTGACCTGGCCAGATCCTGCCACCACACAGTCCAGGTCCAGGGTCTGTCCCTCAGTCACAGAAGGTGATGAGGATTCAATGCGCACAGGTGGTGCAGCTCCTACAGGAATCAAGGTGGGCTGTAGGACCAGCAAGCACCCAGGGCACCCCAAAATTGCCCCCAAACCCTGCGGGCATCCCCAGAGCGGCATTCCCAACCCTTACCTGGCACCACCACCACCTCGATGCTGGCGCGAGCTGTGCCAGCGGCACTGGTGCCCACGCAGAGGTAGATGCCACCGTCAGCGACAGTGATGGAGGGAATGAGCAGCGTGGCGATGTCAGTGCGCTCAGAGCGGGACTGCAGCATGGGGACGGGGTGAGCGATGCCTGGGGCATGCCACCAGGCCCCAGAGCAGCTCCGGGTGCTGCAGCCAGCTCACCTGAGGTGGCAGAGAGCCACCCTGCTTCTCCCAGGAGATGGTGGCAGTGGGTGACCCCGACACACGGCAATACAGCCTCACTGTTGAGCCCTCCTGCACCTCCGTCCGCTCCGGGCTAACCTGCACCCTTGGCTCATCGGCACCTGTGGGCAGCACGCATTCAATGCCAGCACCGAGATGCAGACATCAAGGACATCAAAGGACGCTGGGGACACTGGGGTGCAATGCTCACCTTGCACACGAAGGTAACCCCGTGCCATGTCCTGCCCGGCGCTGCTGCGTGCGCGGCATGCGTAGTGCCCCTCATCGGACGGCTCGACAGCACTGAACCGCAGTGTGTCACCCTGGACAACCGCTCGTGGTGGCAGCGCACCTGCAGGGACATGGGCACCACATCACCCCCGCTGCATCCCCCAGCGCGGTCCCCACGTTCCCATGCGAGGTGAGCACCTACCGAGCCACTCGAGGGTGGGCGTAGGGCTGCCGGTGGCAACGCAGCGGAACTCAGCAGGCTGCCCCAGTGCCACGCTCAGCTGCGCCGGCTCCACGCTGGCGGTGGGGGCGGTGGCAGTGGCAGCTGTGGTGACATGTGGCGGGGGCTCAGGGTGCGCCGGTGCCCTCCGGAGGGTGGCACAAAGCAGAGCAACGGCGTGGTGTGGGGTAAGCAGTGGAGCCTGGCATGCGGCAGGCAGGGGGTGTGCGTGGCCCCAGACGGGTCCCCCTGCGGTGACTTACCCGGTCTGTGCCCCTCCATAAACTCAACAGGTCCATAATACATCTGGGTCTTTGAGGGGGCTGCAAGGGGAGGATCAGATTTAAGTTTGGTGGGGCCCGTCACCCCAGTGTCTGGGTTCCAGCTTTTCCAGGAGGAGCTTTCACCCAAACGACACGTGGGGTTCCCACTGCTCGGCCCCTGCCCTTTCGGAGGTGCCCTTCAGGGCTTTGGGAGGGGGAGGAACGCACCCTGGACGTAGAGCGTGGCTGTGCCCTCGTCCATGTCCAGCATGTTGGAGCCAGTGCACACGTAGACACCGGCATCCTCAGGCTGCACGTTGCGGATGGTGAGGATGCCGTTGAAGTCCATGGCGCGTGATGGCAGCGTCCCGTGGTTCTGCCGTGTCCACACCAGGGTGTAGGCAGGGGACTGGGGGAGGACAGGGAATGAGGAAGCACCCAAGGGTGCTTGTAGGACCCACACGGTTGGATGGGCACCCAGGGGTGTCTGTGTGCCCTGTATGGCACTATGGGGACACACACGGGGACAGATGGGCAGCTAAATGTGTTTCCAACCCCCAGGTGGACACCCAGAGGTGTCTCTGAGAGCCATATGCTGCCACATGGGAGCGTAGGGATCTTTATGGCCTGGGAGACACCCAAGGGTGTCCCTGAACCCTGGGTCCAGGTAGGTGCCCAGTGGTGTCTGTGAGTCACTGTGGCCATGTTGATACCTAAGGGTAGCTGTATGGTGATGTGGGCACCCACAAGGCCTGAAAGACCCAGAGAGCACCCATGGGTGCCCATATTTCCCAAACGATTCAGAGAGCACTCTCTTTGAGACCTACTGAGCTCCCAGGAGTGCCCATGCTCCCTGCTCACCTTGCTCTTAGCTGTGCAGATGAAGGTGACATCAGCCCCAGGCTTCACCCTCTGCACCCTCTTCTCCTCCACAGTGACAGTGATGGGCTTGGTGGGGGTCTCTGTGCACAGACAAGAGGGCTGAGCGCCATCCCCACCCTCGTCCCTGGTCACCACGCCGCCACCCACCATGCCCTACCGGTGACGATGACCTCGGCACGGCTGGAGTTGCTGTGCTGCAGGTTGCGGCAGGAGCAGACGTAGACACCGGCCTCAGAAGGCTGGATGTTGGCAAAGTGCAGCTCCTCACCTGGGGGCACAGGATGGGTGAGACTGGCACATCCCCGTCCTCATCTGCTGTCCTCATCCCCATCCCCACCCTATCCTTGTCCCAGTCCCTTCGACCCCTTGTGGCTGTTTCCAACTGCACGCATCCCCATCCCTACCCAATTCCCGTCCCAGTTCCTTGTCCCCATCACTGCCTCCACCCCATCCCCAGCCCAGGACCTTGCCTTGCCCACGGCTCTGTGCACTACTGGGCAGGGGCCGCCCATCCTCCCGGGACCAGTGGTAGTACAGGGGGGGTTCTCCACTGGCCTGGCACCGCAGTGTGACTGCACTGCCCTGTGGCACCGCCATGCGCGGTGGGTGGACACGGACAGCAAGCAGGGATGGAGAGCCCAGCGGGACACAGGTCTGGCCTCGCACAGTGGGGTCCCCTGTGTAGCCTGGAGCACACCTGTGGGGTACAGGAGGAGAGGATGTAGGGGATGATATCGGGATGGGGATATCGGGGTGACAACGCTTAGATGAGGATGGTGGGGGGGGATATGGGGGTGATGATATGGGGGAGGGATATCAGGATGGAGACACTGGGGTAAGGGATACTCAGGTGAGGATGTGACAATATTGGGGTGAGGAGACTGGGAGGGGATAAGGGCTGATGACATTGGGTTGAGAAATCGAGGTGAGGATGTTGGGGCAAGGACATGGGATTGACAGACTGTGCATATTGGGGTGGGATTCTGGGGTGTGGATGTTGGAGTGCAGAACTGGGGTTGAAACAGAGGAGGGATATTGGATTGGGGTAATAATATTGGGGTGGGAATGTTCAGGTGGGGATGCAGGGATGAGAATATGGGGGGGATGTCAGGATAGGGATATTGAGGTGATTTTATCTGGATTATGGATGGAGATTTGGGGGTGGAGATAGTATACGTGGTGAGGACATGAATATAGAATATATTGGGAATATATCATGGTGAGGACAATCAGGTAGGGATATCAGCATGCGGATTGGGGGTGAGGACATCCAGGTTGGTCATTGGAGTGGGAATATCGGGATGATTCCGTAAAGGTGAGACATCAATGCAGGTACACTGAGGTGCAGGTATCAGAGTGGGTAAGGACACAGGGGTGGTACATCAGGTGGGAACAACAGGGTGAGGATAATGGGGCGGGTCCATCAGGGTGAGGACACAGGGTGGGTGCACCAGGTGGGTGCACCAGGTGGGTGCACCAGGTGGGTACACCAGGTGGGTGCACCAGGTGGGTGCACCAGGTGGGTACATCAGGTGGGTACATCAGGTGGGTGCACCAGGTGGGTGCATCGGGCGCTCACCGCTCACAGTACTGCCCGGTGTATCCTGGCGCGCAGGCGGTGCAGCGGTACCCGCCACCTCCCAGGCTCTCACAGGTCCTTGAGAACCTGCAGGAACAACAGGCAGCACGGGGCCGTCCCCTCCTTTCCCCTCCCCGTGCCCACAGCCCCCAGCACTCACTGGTTCTCTGGGTGCAGCAGCGGGCAGGCACAGGGCTGGCAGTCCTCAGGCGTGCCAGCAGTGGCATCCCCATAGAAGCCAGGTGCACACTGGTCGCAGAAATCCCCCGCCGTGTTGTGCAGGCAGCCCTGTGGGGCACACGGCAGAGGGGGGACGGTGCTGGGAGGCGCCCCCGGAACCCCGCAGCACCGTGTGCCACCAGCAGCCCTCCCAACTCACGGAGCAGAGGCCACTCTCGGGATGGCAGCTGTCGGAGTGGCCGTTGCACTCGCACAGCTCGCAGTGCCCCAAGTACAGGCCGCCCCCGGTGCGTGTGTAGCCGGGCGCACAGTCCTGCAGGCAGAGGAAGGCCGGTCAGCACTGTGGCTGCACACAAGGCACTGGGCCGGCAGACCTCGCGGCACAGCTCACCTGGCAGGACAGGCCCCGGTAGCCCGGCGGGCACCGGCACTCCTCCACCTCCGGTGCCGGGGGCAGGCCAGGCCGGGGAGGTGCCGCTACGTCCATGCTGACGGCGGTGATGGCGGCCCAGGCCGTGCTGCTGGCGTAGGTGGTGCGGACGAGGATCTCGTCTAGGTCAGCCAGTGCCATCATCAGGTGCTCCCGCGTGGCCGGCCGCCCGTCCGGCCGCTGCCAGTGGTGCTGCGGGCAGGGGATGATGTCAGGGGGCGCCGCCTCCCTGCACCCCCTGGGGGATGAGGAGCAACCGAGCCCAATGTTCCCACCTCCCGGAAAACGATCTCGAAGGCACGCGGTGTGCGGGGCAGCAGCTCGGGCTGGTAGGCCACCAGCGTGATGTCGTTGCCCTGCGGGTGAAGGGGGGGGTCAGCACATCCCACTGCCAAACGCCCCCCCTCCCGTAATCATCTACTGACCGTAATCTGGATGTCGGCATCAGGCAGGGGACCCCCACGGCCCCCCGGGGTGTAGGTCAGCGTGTAGCGGAGCCGCCCGCCGTAGGAGCCCACCTGTGGGTGGGAGAGAGGTGGTGGGAATTGGGGGGGGAATCGGGGGCTGGCGTGTGGGGCCCCGCTCAGGGCGGTGGGGGAAGGAAAGGGGCTGCCAGTGGGAAAAGGATGCAGGGAGGTGGGGGGTGGGAAGGGAGATGGGGAAAGGGAAGGGAAAGAGGACGTGGAAAGGGGAGGGAAAAGTGAAAAGATGAAGGAATAAGAAAACAAGTAGAAAGGAAAAAGGGGGAGAAGGAGAAAAAACAAAAGAGGGGAAAAGGAAAAAAAATAGGGGGAAAAGGGAAAAAAGGAAGGACAAATAAAAAAGTAAGGAAAGAGAAAGAAAGGAGAAGAAAGAAAGAAGGAGAGAAGAAGAATGAGAAAGGAGAATGAAGAATGAGAAGGGGAACAGAAGGAGGAAGAAAAAAAGGAAAAAGGAAAATGAAAAAGAAAACAAGAGAATCGGAAGAATAGAAGAAAGAAAACAGGAAAGCAAAGTAGAAAGAGGAAGAGGAAAGGAAGAGATAAAGGGAATAGAAAAGGGGGAAACGGAAAAGATAATGGAAGAGAGAAAAATGGGTAGAGAAAAGAGCAAAAGAAGAGAAAGTGAAAATAGAAAAGGAAGAAAGAAAGAAAGAAGAGAAAAGGAAGGAGGGAGGAGGAGGCACTGGGAGTGCTCACCACAGATGGGCAGCTGAGGCCAGAGGCCCCACCAGCCCCGGGGAGGGGATGCCCACAACCATTACCTTGTCGCCCAGGTAGGGCTGGGGCAGCTGCCAGTAGTAGGACTCGGGGGACAACTCCCCAAAGCGCCCGTAGGTGAGCTGAGGCCCCTGGGTGCCCATCTCCACGCTGAAGCCGGTGGCCACGCGGGTGCTGCGCTGCCGGTTCACCAGCGCAAAGCCCTGCCAGCTCCCAGCAGCAAATGGAGTCCGCACCTGTGGGACAGGGTGGCTGAGTGCCTCGGGGACACTGGGTGATGGCAGGGACCTGCGGGCCCATGGGGACGGGGGACTCACCGTGTCGCGGGTGTAGGAGGTGCTGGTGCAGTGCTGCACGATGCCCATGCAGAAGCAAGGCAGGCAGCCCGCCTGGTTTTCGGCACTCAGGTGGAAGTGGTGGGGGCGGCAGGTGGCGCAGTGTGGGCCCTCCACGTTGGCCTGCAGGATGGGGCAGGTGACGCTGTCGTCCCCATCCCGGTATGGGGACAGGGTGTAGCGTGGGGACGTGGCTCACCTTGCACTGGCACAGCCCGCTGGCATCGCACCGCTCGCTGGCGCTGCCCCGCGTGTCACACTGGCACTGACCACCAGCAGCCCCTGGCTCTGGGGGCGGCAGGGTGGGAAAGAGGTTAACTAGGGTTCCCAGCATCAGCACGAGGACACCGCGCATCCCCCTCCCCAAGGCTCACCACGGCACAGCTCTCCCCGCAGTGGGTCCCCCACGTAGCCAGGCAAGCACCTTTGAGGAAGGAGGAAACAAGGAGGTGAGAGGGGTCCTCAATACCCTCACGAACCTCCTTGCCACCGCCGTCCCCTGCACCTCTCACAGAGCCGCCCGGTGTGTCCTGGAGCACAGGCGCTGCATGTGGGCTGCCCGTCTGTGTCCTCAAAGCAGCTCCTGCATGGGACAGGGGGATGAGGTGACGGGTAAGTCCCAGATGACAGCCTTGGGGACACAGAGGGGTCTGGAGAGCACCTACTGGCTGTCAGTACGGGGACCATGGCATGGGCAGGGGCGGCAGTCGCCTGGGGTCCCGCGGGTGGCATCACCATAGTAGCCAGGCTGGCACTTGTCACACTGAGCGCCCTCCGTGTGGTCCCGGCAACCCTGGTATTGTGGGGAGAGGATGATGCTGGCACAACAGAAGGGTCCCCACTGTGTCCCCCGCACCATCCCCACAACAGTACGTGCTCACCTGGCACTCGCCAGTCTCAGGGTGGCACTCAGCAGCGTGCCCATGGCACTGACAGCGCTCACAGGTGCCCAGGTAGAGCCCGCTGGTGCTGCGTGAGTAGCCCACGTCGCAATCCTACAGGGACAGGAATGGGTGTGGGCCACCAGCTGCATCCCAGGGCCGTGGGGAAAGTGGGGAGCTCACCTGGCACGAGGGGCCGCGGTAGCCGGGGGGGGCAGGTGCAGTCTTCTACCTCCAGTGCCGGCGGCCGGCCAGTGGCATGGGGCACAGCCACATCCAGACGGACATCAGAGAGCCTGCGGGGTGGGACAGGACGTTCCCAGCGCCCTTCCTGTGAATCCCCCGTCCCCGGGCAGAGTCACCCGCCCCACTACCTGCTCTCTGTTGGCTGCTCTGAGTAGGATGCGCGGATCATGAGGACATCGATGTCGGCCAGGGCCATCAGGAGGTGCTCCCGGGTGGCGTCGCGCCCATCCGCTCTGCGCCAGGCGTGCTGCTGGCACAGCCCCGTGGTGACCAACACATCCTTGGAGCCAACACACCCACCCCAGGGGGACATCGGCTCTCACCTCGCGGAAGGGCACAGTGATGGTGGTGGGGACGCCGAGCGTGGGGCTGGCATCGGAGAAGTACTTGAGGGAGATCCCGTTGCCTTGCAGCAGGACATCGGGCTGGTACTGCAGCAGCTGGGCACCCGCCGCTGCGTGGTGTGTCACTGTGTACTTCAGCTCACCCCCGTACGATGTCACCTGCACAGGGACAGGGCTCAGCCGGGCTCGGGGGCACCCAGCATTCCCTGTCCCTGCTGCGGCACCTTGTCTCCAGTGAAGGATGAGGGCAGCACCCAGAAGTAGACGTCACGAGGCAGCGTGTGGAAGTCTGAGAAGATGAGTTCCCCAGGGGCAGCGAAGCGCGAGCCCTTGATCGCTGTCCTCGTACCCACCAGGTTGGCCAGGTGCAGCGGTGCCACCTCCTCAGAGGTGACACGGACCTGCAGCAGTGGGGGGACGGGGCCATGGGCACCCATGTTGGGGTACAGCACGGCACACATAGCACGGCACAGTGCAACACAGCATGGAACAGTGTGGCACCGCACAACGTGGCATGGCACAACACAGCGCAGCAGAACGTGGCGCACGATGGCACGGCACAGCACAGCACGGCACAGCACGGCACAGCACGGCACAGCATGGCACAGCATGGCACAGCATGGCACAACACGGCACTACACAGCACAGCACGGCACAGCACAGCACAGCACAGCATGGCACAGCACGGCACAACACCGCCTACCTGATCGCGGCTCCAGGAGGAGCTGGCGCACTGCCGTGAGACGCCCATACAGAAGCACTTGAGGCAGCCGTCGGGGTTGGCATCGCTCAGGTGGAAGGTCCCCACGGCGCACTCATCACACTGCCGCCCCGTCACGTTGGGCTGCGGGAGGGGGATGGGAAACTGGTTGCACTGGGGATGGGGAAACTGCAGGGGACTGGACTGGGTGCGGGGGGAAATGGAGTGGGTCCAATGGGGGTCAGGATCGGGTGCCACGGGGCTGGGGCTGGCTGACACCCACCTTGCAGCGGCACGTGCCGCCCACCGCGTCCTTGCCTCCACGTGCGTCACACTTGATGAGCTCCTGGCCTGTGGTGAGAGGAGGGTGAGGGTGGGCAGAGCCATTTGGGACGGAAGGGACGTGTGGGACACTCACCGATGCGGGTGCACTTGCCGCCAGGCTGGATGGGGTTTCCCTCATAGCCCGGGGCACACCTGCGGGGGACATGGGCTGGTGGGAGGAAGCCGGGGGACACTCAATCACAGATGGTGCTTCGCCCCCACCCTGCACACCCACCTCTCACAGCGGCGACCAGCATAGCCGGGGGCACAGGCGTCACAGGTGGCCTGGCCATCTGTGTCCAGGAAGCACGACTCAGAGAACCTACAGTGAGAGGACAGTGACGTGGGGATGGAGACGCAGGACCAGGACGTGGCACTGGGCCCTCCCAGGGCGGCACCCACCTGCGGGCTGGCTCCGTGTAGGGGCAGGGGCAGGGGCGGCAGGCAGTGGCCGTGCCCTGTGTGGCATCACCAAAGAAGCCAGGTTTGCACTTCTCACACTGGGGACCCTCGGTGTTGTGCTGGCAGTTCTGGGGGTTAACACAGGGCTTAACAGCACTGTCCCACAGCCAAGCTGCTGTCCCCCACATCCCCGTCCTCACCAGGCAGTGCCCGTAGACCTGGTCACAGGTGCTGGAGTGGCCATGGCAGCTGCAGCCGGAGCACGTCCCCAGGTAGGGGCCCTGCGGCACCCTCTCGAAGTTGGCAGCACACCGCTGGCACGACAGCCCCACGTAGCCCACCGGGCACCTGAGGACACAGCGGTGTGATGGTGGCACTGCGGAGGTGCCACAACCGGTGAGAGCATCGTTTTGCTACTGCCAGTCACCTGCACTCCTCAACATCCCCAGCGGGTTCCAAGCCAGTGTCCCCGGGGCCAGTGACATCCATGGCCACATCGCTGAGCCCCACGCTGGCCATGCGCCCATCGTACACCGCCCGCACCAAGATGCCTTCCAGCCTCTGCAGCACCATCAGCAGCAGCTCCCGGCTCACCAGCGCACCTGTCTCATCTTCCCAGTTGTCCTGCCGGGGATGGTGACACCGATGTCACCGAGGAGTGCCACCTGCGACCATCGGTAACGATCGGCACCTATCCCCAGTGCACCCACCTCAGTGAAGGGGATGCGGCGGTGGTTGAGGACATCGGGCTGGGTGGCCCTGGCGTGTGCTCTGAGCTGGCGGCCGTGGCCCTGCAGCAGCACGTCGGGGCGTGGGGCTGGCTCAGGGGGGCCTCGGCCCAGCCGGTAGCGCACACCATAGCTCAGCGCTCCCCCGTAGGCATCCACCTGGCAGCAGAAGCACGGGGTCAGCAGCGGCAATGGATGTCCTCCAGCCCCGCCGCTGTCCCGTAACGCTCACCTTGTCGCCCAGGAATTGGGCTGGCAACGCCCAGAAGGCGTCGAGGGCCAGGAAGCGCCGGGACAGGTCCAGCAGCTGGAACTCCTCGGTGGCCACGTCCACGTGCAGCTGGGTGGCTGACAGGGCTGGCACGGATGGGGCCGATGGCACCGTCACATTGACACCTGCAGGGAGAAACTCAGCTCCGCACATCCCCAAACCCCGTGCCCCTCCCCGCCATCCCCATCACTCACCCTTGAAGTCATCGGGGCGATCGAAGCTCAGGTGAATGCGGTGGCGGTGACGGGCGGTGGCGTGGCAGGAGGAGGTGACGCCGAAGCAGAAGCAGGGCAGGCAGCGGGACGTGCCAGTCACCTGGAAGTGGCCCTCAGGGCAGGGACCTGCGGGAAAGGGTGGGATGTGGGTGAGGGCACAGGGATGAGATGGGATGGGATGGGGCGGTGGCAGCAGCTGGGGACGCTCACCAGGGCGCGGGGTGACGGTGAGGACGCTGTCTGGGATGCCAAACACCATGCCACGGGTGTTGATGGCCTCGCAGGTGTAGGCGCCCTGGTCGGCCTCCTTCACGTCCCGGATGGTCAGCGTGCCCTGCCCGCCCTCGCTCACGATGGACACCCTGCACGGCAGGTCAGTGCACCGTGCGCCCAGCACGTGGCACCGGCACATCCCCAAACCCTGCACCCCACCGGCACCGCCTGCTCCAACCCCGCCCCCAGCAGAAGCCCCCCTCCCAATCGCTGCAGACCGGAGCCCCATCTGGCAAAGCTCCTCCCACCCCGAGCCACACGCGGTAACAGCCCCGGCCCCGGCCTCCCACCCACCTGCGGCTGGCGGGGATGCTGCCCCAGTTGAGGCGCCAGGTGATGATTGGGGTGGGCACACCGGTGGCCACGCAGGTGAAGCTCACCGTCTGCCCCGGCACCGCCCGCACCGACTCCTGCGGCGGCGTCACCACCTGCGGAGGCACTACAAGGGGGACGGAATCAGCCCCAGCAGAGGGATCCGCGTCAGCCCCAGCCAGCACCGCGCCTCGCTGCAGTGCCCCGCGTCCCCAGGTGCCACTTACTGCAGCCGACCTCGTCGGAGCGGTCGGGGCAGTCGGGCTCCTCGTCGCAATGGTAGCTGGCGGGGATGCAGGCACCGCTGACCACGCAGCTGAACTGGTCGGGGCGGCAGGGCATGCCGGGCACCTTGGTGGCTGTGGGGACATTGGCCGTCAGGCAGTGCTGTGCCGCGTGCCCCCGCGCCCCGTGCCACACTCACGGCAGCCGGTCTCATCCGAGCCGTCCCCGCAGTCGTTGTCCCCATCGCAGCGCCACAGCTTCAGGGCGCAGTGCCCATTGCGGCACTTGAACTCGTTGGGCTCACAGGGCGACGGGGTGCCTGAGGTGGGGGGAAGGGGGGCTCAGCGCCCGCAGGGCCACCACCGCCATCCCCGCTCCCCGGCCACTCACCGCAGCCCTCCTCATCGCTGCCATCGGCGCAGTCGCGTTCTCCGTCACACAGGTAATCGCGGGGCACGCAACGCCCGTCGGCACAGGGGGTCTCGGCGGGGCGGCAGCCGTGGGGCGGCGGTGGGGGGCGGCGGGTGATGGGGGAGGTGGTGAGTGCCGGGTGGGTGGTGACGGCGGGGCGCGCCGTGCTGATAAACACGGTGCTGGGGGGCGGCTCGGCACAGCCCTCCTCATCCGACGCGTCGTGGCAGTCAGGCCGGCGGTCACAGCGGTACTCGCGGGCGATGCATTCACCGCTGCCGCAGGAGAACTCCAGGGGGGTGCAGGGGCGCAGGTGGGGGGTCACTGCGGGGGGAGAGCAGCGGTCAGGACAGGGGGTCCCCAAAGTCGGGTGATGCGTAGGGCATCGGTGACAAAGAGGGGCTCAAGGCGCTCTGGCACACCGCACCCTGCGCCGAGGTTACGGGGGTCCCCAGCCCATCCCCTCACTCACCGGCCCCCAGGCGCCGGAACTGGAAGCCGACGGGTGAGGTGACGTAGGAGGCGATGGAGCCAGCGGTCACCACACTGTGCAGCACGGCACCAATCTGCGCCTCGTCCCCGTTGCCCTCGGAGCCCACATCCAGCTCCACAAACACGCTGCCCTCCAGCTCCCTGCGGGCACAGGGTCAGCACCGCCTCGGGGCCCCCGCACACCCCCCAACAAAGTGCCTCACGTCCCCAGTATCCCCATATCCCCCAACATCCCACAGCCCCAAAACCTCCCCTGCGCCCTGAAACTTTGCATCCTTCCTGAACCACCTTGTACCCCCAAATCACCCCACCCCCCATACCTCCCTGCCCCCCAAAACACCTCAAATGCCTGACCACCCCTCCCCCCTCCACTTCCCCAGCAACCCAAACCTCCCCATTCATCCCCAAACATCCCCTGCACTTCCCGAGCATCCCACTCCCCAGACCGCCTTGCACCCATAAATATCCCCCAAACCTTCCCACTCCCCAGGCCCCCCCTATGACCCACTCACTTGATGAACACCACGCTGACCATCTGCTCCCCAGGGATCTTGTAATACTCTGACTCCAGCTGATTTGGGAAGAGATACGGGGTCACGGCGTGCCCACCTGGTGCCCCCCAACCCCACAGCCCCCCAACCCCTCACCGTGTCCACCACAGCCTGGGACACCTCATGGAACTCCTCTGAGGTGGGGTCCTCCAGACGGGGGCTGAAGTCGATGCTGTGGGTGAAGTTCACCAGTGCCCGGAAATAAACTGCGGGGGGAGGGCAGAAAGGGGGGTCGGCACCCCAAAAACACCACCTTTTGGCACCATCAGCACCAGCCCCCCCGCTGCCATAGGAAAGAGGGAGAGTCCTCAGAGAGCCACTTACTGATCGGGGGGTCATCCTCAGGCTCGGCCACCACCATGCCCGCCGGGGGGGGCACGGCCGCTGCCGCCGAGGGGAGAAGGAAGAGGAGGAGAGGAAGGAAAGCAGAGAGGACGGAGAACAGACAGAGCGTGAGCGCAGAGCAGTGTGGCGGTGTCACCTGGCAGCGTCACCCGGCAGCATCCCCTTACCGGTGGTTGCCAATGGCACGCCGGGCACCGGGGGCCCCCCAGCCACCAGCGCCACATCACCACTGCCGAGCTCCCCGCTGCCATCTGCAAAAAGGGACATGGTGAGCAGTCGGAGGACATGCATCCCCCTCCTCAGATGCCACCCGGGGCTGCATTACCTGCAGACGCTTCATCCGCCAGCAGGTCCTCATCATCGGAGAGCTGTGCGTAGTAGCGCCGGCGCCACGTGCTGCCCACATGGTCGGCCACCGTGTCCTCGGGGAAGGAGCTCTCGGCCAGGACCCCGGCAGCCTGGCACACCTGGGGGGGTCACAGCCATCACAGCAGGGCCACATCGCCGGGCTCCCCCCGCTGCTGGCCGGGCCGCATAGCTGTGTGCTGCGGTCACGGCGGGTGATGGAGGGGGGCTGTGTGTGTGTGCAGGGTGGAGGATGAGCTCATCGCCCCCCCGGCTCTGCTCGCCGCCCACCACCGCATTCCTGCACCCGGCACCGCACAGCACACCGTGTGTGTGTGTGTGTGTGTGTGTGTGTGTGTGTGTGCACTGCAGCGTGCCGTCACGTTGCACCAGCAGCAGCACCCAGCGCGGCGCCGGGGGGCAGCGAGGGCCGGACCCCCCCGCAGGCTGGCCGGGAGGAATCCGTCGGGGCAGCACTTTGCTGTGCAAACAAGAGCGGGTGGATTAAGCGGGCACTCTGCACGGGGGCCGGGTGGGGTGGGGGCAGATTTACCCAAACAATGGGTGCGAATGGCCCCCCCACTCCTCTTGCACGGCACAGACAGCGGCGCCCCAAAATAACCCGGCAGTCGGGGGGGGGGGGATGCTGCTGGGTGGGGAGGGCTGCAGCCGGGGAAACTGAGGCACGATGCCATGCTGTGCGTGCGCTGAGCTGCGGGTGCTCTGCAGCCGCTCCCCGTGCACCGACTCGGGACTCTGCTCTCATTGCTGTGCACAGAACTGCAGCCGCTCTGCCCCCACGGGTGGGAGCTGCTCCCCGCCCCCCCCCCCCCCCCCCCCAGCGGTCCGGGGGGGGGGCCAGACGCCCGCAGGGGGCGGGGGGGGGGGGGGGGGGGCCGGTGTCCCCTCTCGGGTTTCCGGAAGCGGGTCGGGCTCACGCCCGGCCGGACACCGCCGCTCACATTTTCCATCTGCCGTCCCACAATCCTGCCCGGAGCCGCGGCCGGGCCTGGGGGAGCGGGAGAGGAGGAAGAGGAGGAGGAGGAAGCACCACCCCGCTGTCACGTCCGCCGGCGCCACGTGCGGCTCCGCTCGACGCCCCGAAGCGGGGAGGGCCCCCCCCCCCCACCGCCCCCAGCCGGGCTCTCCACTCCCGGCGAGGAAGAGGAGGAAGCGGGGGGTGACGCAGCACAGGAAGGCCGGGCCCGGAGGGGCCGGGAATAATAACCGGGGGGGGGTTATTAATAGCCGCCCCCCCGCCCCATTGTTTCCCCA
>NW_024885489.1:0-12182 GCF_019232065.1 Centrocercus urophasianus
AATTTGTGCCTTCAAAGATCTAAAGATCCTGTTAGCTGTAGGTGGCAAAGAGGTTACTTTTGGCATGGGCTGTGGACATCAGATAACATAACACAGAAAACTTCTTTCTCTCATGGAACAGTTAATGAGATCAACACTTTTAGGATCCCCTGAAAGAGTTCCTTCAATCTCACCCCATCCACATCTCATTCTCTCAGCCAAACAAAAGGTTTCTGGTTGAGTTTAATTGGTGAACCAATGCTTTGATAGCTGGGGCTTTTTTCCTTGCCCTTGAGGTTACTCATTGCAGAAGAATTAGGCCAACCATTTGAGACATGAAGACTAATGGTCATCAGGTTCTTCTTATTTTTTGTGTATTAGTGTTTATGTTTGTGTGTGTGTGTGTGTGTGCGTGCATTTTGCATTTTCATTTCTATGCGGAATCTAAGACTGATAATAAACTTTAAAATTGGTCACCTTTTTCAGTATGGATTTTCATGTCCACCTGTGCAGTCCAGAGAATATCTGTGGGAGTTCTATGCAAATGAGATACAGTATCAGTAGTGGCACAGCTATATCATGATATGGTATGATCCAGTGTAATGTAAAAAAGGTGCTTCACTATGCTGTAGGACTTAGCTATTGTGTGCTCTTGTGGCCAAGAGGGCCAATGGCATCCTGGGATGCATTAAAAAGAGCGTGTCCAGCAGGTCGAGGGAGGTGACCCTCTCCCTCTACTCTGCCCTGGTGAGGCCTCATCTGGAGTACTGCGTCCAGTTCTGGGCTCCCCAGTACAAAAAAGACAGGGATCTCTTGGAAAGAGTCCAGCGGAGGGCCACAAAGATGGTGAAGGGCCTGGAGCATCTCCCCTATGAAGAAAGGCTGAGTGAACTGGGTCTGTTCAGCCTTGAGAAAAGAAGACTGAGAGGGGACCTGATCCAGGTCTATAAATATCTGAGGTGTGGGGGGCAGAATGGCGAGGCTGGACTCTTTTCAGTGGTAAATGGAGACAGGAGAAGGGGAAATTGCCGAAAACTGCAGCATAGGAAGTTCTGCACAAATGTGCACAAGAACTTCTTTACAGTGAGGTGACGGAGCACTGGAACAGGCTGCCCAGGGAGGTGGTGGAGTCTCCTTCTCTGGAGATGTTCAAGACCCGCCTGGATGCCTACCTGTGCGACCTGCTGTAGGGAACCTGCTTTGGCAGGGGAGTTGGACTTGATGATCTCTGGAGGTCCCTTCCAACCCCTACAATTCTGTGATTCTGTGATTCTGTGATTCCTTCCACAATGTACTGAGCATGCAAATTATGGAATCAAAACTGGAAAATGGTGAGATTCCAATGTACTGAAGTACACCATGATGCGCTTTTTTGCAGTACATGTCAAAGAACAGCCCCTGAACAACATCAACAAACCTGTACAAAGAAAATATTCATTGACCTTATTCCATATTCCAGGGACCAGACTGGTCTCTATTATGGAATGAAAAGAAAGCATATGTATATATAAAACAGAGGGAGACTTAAATAGTTGGGGTTTTGTGGCTTTTAACACACTGGTCACTGGAATACTTGTTTTCCTTCTACTACTTTGTATATTAAACTTAAAGCATATTTGACACCACATTGGAGTTAGAGAGTTTTCTTCGCGGATTTTGAATAATGCATATACACTGACTAAAAAGGTCTGAACTCCAGCCATACACAGAAAGAGTGTTTGGTCCTAAGTGCATCCTTTGAGTTCAGTCAATGTGTCCAAGAACTTGGTTTGAGAGCACAAAACATTCTTGGCTTCCCATCCCGGGAACCTCAGATCTTAGCCTGTATATAATGCCTGCATATGAACACCATATGGAAATGGAAAATCTGGTTGGGAATGTAGGCTTTCTCAGCAGAGGAATACGTGTCTCAGGAATGGAGGCAGTTCTCAGCTGTATCTTCATCCTGATGGTAAGATAGACTTTCTTTCTCAAAAAATCATTACAGGTAAAATGCTCAGCTGACTAGATTGACTGTAGTTCCTTCAACTTTTTTCCTTCCCCTTCCTGTTCTGTGCTTCTAGATAGAGGGTTATTTTATCCCATTACACATCTCTATTGTTATTTACCCAAGCCATTCACCTTTTATAAAAGGTGCTAAAGGAAATCACCCTCTGTGTGGCAGGCCTGCGAGTTTAAACTCTCCTCTTTTTCACCTCTTAAGATAATGTGAAAACATTTTCCTTCAGAAAACATGTTTATGCAGCATCAGCATCAAAAAGCCATTTTCTTGTTTTCCCTAATGACTTTATCAGACACACAGCAACACAATGAAAGATGTTGTTGTTATTCTTTTTTCTTTCCTTGATCTTTATATTTTCATGGAAACATCATTAGTGAGGATAATAGTGGTGCCAGAATATATTCAACACATGGGCCTGACACTCTCATTTTAATGTATTGCCAAGATGATGGTTTTTTTTGTTTTGTTTTGTTTTGTTTTGTTTTGTTTTTTTCCCTTTTAAGCTTGCTGGTATTTATCAAAATCTCTTTCCAAAGCAGAAACCCTGGGCTGCCCTTCTGCCATCTTTTAGAGGGTCGATGCAGGAAAATTCTTTAGCAGAGAGCCTTCTCCTTTGCCTTTCCATTGGATGAGATAGATATTTGCATAGAGTGTTAGCATCCGAAATATCAAAGACTTAAATTCAATTTCTTTCTCCTTCTCCAAGCTGGTATGTAAATACCTATCTCCCTGGAGAAGGAGGCAGTGCAGACTATGCCAGCTATGCTACCAGTATGATGAAATATACCTCCCTCCCAGTGCTGGAAGAAAGTCATCCTATAATTAACAATGATGTAAACAGTAAAACAAACAAATAAAAAAAGAAATAAATACCCACTATTACTCTTTCTAGCTATCTGTTCCTGTTAACTTAGTCCTTTTATCAGCAAAACTTTTTGCAACCAGTATGGTGACTGTAGAATGGCAATCTATGTCTCTGTGATTCTAAACTAAAGCCATAGATAGAAACACTTTACTGAGAGACACCACTGCCTTTCCTATCATACTTACCAACTGCTGTGAAAAGCATGGCTTCAGTCTCACTGAACAGTTGTTTTTTGGGAAATTATCTACCAGTTTTGGCCCTCTGCATCTCCACATCTAAGTGAGATATTAGCAGTAAATGCCTGCTTTAAAATCAGTATCTGAGGAAGTCAGCCAGCTGTGAAGCACATAAGGCATGCCCTCATAAGTTTAGAGACCCTTTGGACAGTGGAAATAGAGAGTGAACAAGGAAACAAACCAAGTCGAATTCTCATTCCTACCAATGAAAAAAATGCTTTTGTATAATGTTCTTAGGGTAGGCATATCATCAGAGGATAAACAGCCATCATTTGGAAGGTGTGCACTGTAAATTTTACATGAAGGACCCCAAATAAATTACTCTTCAAGACTTGCTAGCTTGTGCTCTGTGTTGAGATGTAGCTCATCAGAATGACTTTCTTCCATTCCCAGCTATCTTGCAGGCAGGCAGCAGATCCAAATCCATGCCACCAACACCTTTATCTCCCTCCCAAAATCAGCCCCCCTCCTTCATTCCTGAGGGCACCCACCTTAGCTCAGCCATGCACCTTAGTTACACTCTGGTGACCACACTTGCGTAAAATGCTAATGGCTGACTGACATTTCAGTGCTCTGCAGCAGATACTAATTGCTTTATCCTTACAGGCTGGTTTGCAGAGAATTGTGTTTACTTGAAGGGTGATATTTACTTAAAATAAAAGGCTGGAAATACACATTATGTCTTGAAAATTTTCTCAGCTGGTGTCTTAAGAAATGGCTTTCCCCTCAGCAGTGAACCATTCTCTCTGTATATCACTGGAGTCCCCTGTTCACAGTTCGTCTAGAAGAGAGTGAACTGCTCAGCCTCTGTTCATAGCTCTGAAGTCCCAGCTGAGATCTATTCATGAGATTTTCTACAGTACAAATCAAGGGACCCTTAGGGCACTGTATAAATTCATAACAAGGAATAATCCATTCTCAGTGTTGCATGCAGCTTGGGAAAAAAAAGGGAAAAAAAAGGAAAAAAAAGGAAAAAAAAAAAGAAAAAAAAAAAGAAAAAAAAAAGAAAACACTGTAGGAAACATTGGAAGAAGGCAGAATGACGGAAAACTGTGCAGTGGTGTTACAAAAGCTCCAAATTCTCCAGTGCACAGCACTGTCAAGATGTCTTAATACTATGTAGCACAGAAAGGAGGTGGACAAAACTCTTATCCATCCTCCACAGAAGAGGAATGTGTGTGGCAGAATGAGATCCATCCACTTCTGAAGATGCACTGATGTGAGGAGTGTGATTGTCCTAAGTTTTCTTGGTTCAACTTGAGAGTCCACTCCAGATCTATGGAGAGGCTCAGCACCTCAAGAATTTAAAATATTTAAAATTAAATTGGATGAGGAAAGCCTAAGGCTTTTAATACAAATATAAAAAGGAAAGCTGTGATAAGCCTCAAATCATGCCACATTCTACTAGTCTCACAAGTAGATCACAGCTTTCTACTGCTACAGCTACTTAGTTCCTCTTGATATCTCCTTTCCTGTTCCGTAACAGAGAATTAAGTCCAACAGTGTAACTGGACCACAGGACAAGCAAGATGCCTAGAGAACCTCCTTACATAAAGAAATCCTGAAGCAGTTTTAAGATATGTAGAGCTATAGTTATGTCTCATATAGAAACCTACCTTACACATTGGAAGCAACTGTTTTTCACTGAGGAATGGCTAAAAAACTGCTGATCTTTTCACTGGATGTAGTTCATTAAACAGTCTGTGTATGCCAAATTTATGTGGACTAAACAAGACCAGACCAAAGGCTCTTCTAACATGTTCTTGCTGTAAAAACACCAGTGAATAATCTGAGACAGAAAATCTCCAATTTGTTAACTAAAGGACATAGCATTTTCAGTGTGATCATTATTAAATTGTTACATTTTTGACAACAGAAGCTTGAAAAACTGGTCAAAAACTGGTCAAAGAATAGGATTGAGTGTCATCAAATGCTAGTATCATATTTCAAAACACTGAAGATATTTTTTTGCTGTGTTTATTTATAACATCTCACAAGAAGAAAACGAACAGGTTAGGCTTATTCAGCACTTTATACTCAAGCTTCCTCAAAAATCTTTACCTGAACAGCACTTATAATTATAGTACTGCCTCATGAGATTTCCAAGAGTTTTGAAATTTATCTATGAATGTAAACTCTAAGAATGATTTTTTTTTGTTTCTTACAGTTATTGTTTTAGCTCTGACAAAAAGAAATGTGAAAAGCATTTGAAAAAATGCTCACCTGACATATTTGAAACTGTCAGAACTTTGCAAACTAATTGGGTTCATAAAGCAAAGAATAGCCACCACAAGCGGACATTGATATTGGAATGCTGGCTAGAAATCTTCAAACTGTCATGAGACTGATTTAAAACAAACAAACAAACAAACAACAACAATAAATCTTTTTCATTTATTATCTAAAATTGTGATTTTTTTTTTCTGTCTGCTCAGTCATTAATAATAAAACTAAAAATAGATGTTCTGATGTTGGTGAATATAGGGACTCCGAGTGTATAATCATGCACGTACAAATTACAACAGGTCAGACAGAAGTGTTCTTTAACTGTGATCGTACTGAGAACATTCAAACAACATCTTTCCTTCTGCATCCTCAGTCTCTACCAGTGATGCAGAGTCTGGACCTATGCGTTGTTTCAGAAAAAAAAAAAAAAGAAAAAAGAAAGAAATACAGTCATTCCCATGCTAACAGAGGCAGGTATGATTTCAAAGATGAACTCCAGACAATCATTTATATGTTAATAAGACCAAGCATACATCCCTCAGAAGGACAGACTCCTGAAGCAGCTTGTCAATTACCACAGTTCTAAGAAGGAATCAGGCAGTGGGTATGTGACAATACAATAAGAAGACATGGCTCTTAGTGGAGCCTGTTGTATTGGCAAATCCCAGTATTCTCTTAGACCAGATAGGGGAGGGGGGCTGTAAACAATCTTAGACTGCTAGCTTTTAGCTGAAAAGAATATTCTTTTAATCAGGACATGCTTTGTAGCTAGACCTCTTCAGTATTATATATGAATTATTTTACTACTGCACTCATATTCCAGGAGTTGGGGATTCATCATCTAAGAAAAGTGATCTAAGAAAAGTGAGAAATGGAAATGGTAATGTGGTACAACTTCATTACCACTCTAAGAGCTGTTGTAGCTCTTATGAAAAAAGTAACTTTAGGTGTAAGCAGAAAGGCTTTAGGGGGTGCTGGCAAATTAGTTGGCGGAATTGGCACTGGAGACTCTATCAAAGTCTTTTGAAGTCACTGAAAAAACTGCTCTTAACTTCAACAGGCTTTGAGTTAGGCTTTGAGTTCAAGAGCTCTGACAGGGCTGCAGGGAAAAGATGAAAAACAGCAGAATAATAAATCAGTGCTGGGGTGAATGACATAAACTCCAAGAGAAAGAAATAACAAAGAAGTTGGACAGTAACAGGAAGCAGGGCTATTGAGACCAAGTAGGTAGATATTTCAAAACTTTCTAAGAGGGGTGATACATAAAATGGAAATAATCTTCCCTTGGAAAGACTGGGATATTAACTATGTTTGATCAACATGAACATAATATCCTCTGACCAAGTAGTTCTTATACTAAAGCAGAATGTTTTAGCCATTGGTGTTATCTGATTACCCGAGGACAATTTTCTCTAAAGAAAATTGGCAAGAGGAGGACTGTCTAGCTTGTTCTTAGCTGACCATACCTGGATAAAATGAGGTGAGGGAGCGTTCTCTAAATAACTGCTGAGAATCACATAATTCCCCAAGCAAACCTACACAGACGCAGATGGCTAAACCTTATCAGTATGGAGGTAGTAGGTGCTTCTTCACATTAGATAGACAGAATACACGTGAATTTTATGTATAAATATGGTGAAGAAACTTGTGTTATCATGCTTGATTTGTGGATACTTCCACTGGCATGCAGACCAGAATAAAATGCAATATCTCTCCTGAATGTTGAGAGTTGGCTTATTGCACTCCAGGTAACGAATCTGCTTTAATCTGCTTTATGGACAACACTATGAGGTGTCTGCAGAGTGTGTCAATTCAGAGAACATCCATTCACAACATTTTTCAGATGTTCAGGTTTTTGAGCTGTAAATTTACTCACCATTATTTGAATATATATATATATATATATATATATTTATGAAAAGAAAAACATGCTGTTGAATATAGTGGCTCCAGGATGCTGAGTGGGAAGGTAATGATTTATAATACATTATAGGAGTGGGCATGATGAAAGTCTGCAAAAAGATTCCATTGCTCTGCTGCCTCTGGTCTCTGCATAACTTAAGCAACAAGGTGCCTCTTGCAGACTGCATGGTTTTAACCTGAAGCTATTACCAGCATTTGAGATAACATATTGTTTAATCCTTCTAACTTCAACATGAATCATTCAAAGAATAAAGGGGGAGGGGGAAAACTTAGGAGAGAGAAAGAGAGGGACTCTCACAAGAATTATTAGAAGTGTGAGCTGCAGGATCTGTTGATAAGGCAGAAGAGCTGCTGAGCCAGTGTCTGGAAAGTAGGATGATATCTGACAGCTCTCAGGGTTCTGCGGGCACATCTGCTAGGCTCAGAGGAGCACACAGTGATTGTCCCTGGGCTTTGCTCTGTCAAAGGGTATTTGAATTCCTGCCCAGTGATGTCTTTTTTGAAATCCTTTATTTTCCTTTAGCAATGACTATTGTTGATGTCATTTGGAGTGCTAGAGCCTCTTTCCCATGATGAGTCCATCTCCATTGTGTATCTCTCATTCCTGCCAGTCAGGGCTACATCACAGCAGAGCATACCTCTTGTATCTTCTACTCTGCTCTGGAATTAGATGACATTTAGGGATTTGCAGAGACATGCAGGGCTCAGCTTAGGTCTCAGAGATCCAGCTAGGTGAATTTTCAGAGCAGAGCATTTACACACAACAACCACAAGACTTCCTAAAGCCATGTAGGAGCAAAAATGAATAATTCCTCGTAGCCATAATGATGCATCTGGCATCCGGGGAAACTGTGCAAGAAGGTCTTTCTCTTTGCTTTTCCTTGAAATCACTTTCATAGATTCTTGATTTAATCCTTTCCCATTTTAAGAGTTGTTGGTATTTTTATTACCTCAAAGAAAGTCTCCATCCTCCACAGTCCTAGCTTGTCAAATATTACAGTTTTGGGGCTTTGAGACAATCCATCTGTTTTACTACAAATAACAGGTTTTTTTCCTCTTTTTCCTCTTTTTTTTTTTTTATTTTTTAAATTTTTTTCTGAGCCTGAAGGATAGATATATAAATATATAAATATAATAATTATATATATATATATATATATAGCCAAAACATTCGCTTTAGTACATCAATACATGTAATGAGATTTGTATCTGCATCCAAAATTCAACCACTTTGACCTTTCAGCCTTTCAGTCGGGTGTTGGCAGCACTAAGCATTTGACTATTTGTTTTAAGCTTAGGCTAGTAAAGAAAATTTGTGCCCATTAAGGTGACATGAATTAAATATTCCATTACAGTTGTCTTGTGTGTAACCAAGAACATGCAGTCGAAACAAGCAGCAGCAAGCAGTTTGGTGTCCTACAGTCTCACTGTTCCTGGTCCTATTTGTGGTTTCAGAATGGAAAGAGAGCAGCATTTTCTTTCATCTAGAATCAAGGTGATTTTATTAATTTGACCCATTGATCTGAAATTGCAGCACAGAGAAATTCTGAATCCAAGAGATCTCAATTTTCTATGTAACTTACATGCTGAGAACACTTGGATGTAAAATGTTTCTGTCTTCTCTTCGCCTTACTGTCATGGTTGCATACACTTACGCATCTAAGAATTGGTATTCAAAAATGCTGTGGTCATAGCTTATTATAGCTGGTAACTACTGGAACTTGGTTCCCTCACTTAGATGCAGATTTCCCAACATGGTTTGTTATAGATGGCCAAGGGTTCAGTTCTTCAGCTTGAGTGTGGACAGCTAGAGGCATTGGGACCCTTGAAGGAGCCAGTGAGTTGTGCTTGGAGTTGGACATTGCAACTCAGTATCTACTGGAAATCCTGGGAATTTGTACCTGGAGGCTTATTGGGATACAGTCGTACAAAGCAAATTGTAGCAAGTTTCTGAATTTGGAAAAATGAAGTGACCTATGGGCTCTCCACTCTTTGGTCAGTGGAAATCTCGTTAATACGGGACTATTTGGCTGACCAAATGAAGGTATTTGCTTAGTGTGAGCTAAATAATTTTCTAGATTCCATTAACTGCATGGATTGTAACAGAAGCACTCTCATCTATCTTGAATGTAGAGTCCGTCTAGTAATATGTAAAACTGCTAAGCTTAAATGTGATCTCTATTGTCTTGGAATAAAAGGAGTAATACACTGAATAACCAGTGTCACAAAGATACTTTTCTTGTGTTATGAAAAGCAAAACCAAAATCCACATAGGTTTCTCATCTTCTTTCCTGTCATTATTATTCCTTTCATATTCATAATGATATTTGCAAGGATAAAAACATCAAAGTTGGGTGCATGGTCTTGTTTTAACTCTATTATAATTGTTATTATTACTATGAGTAGTACTACTTAGCTTTTTATACCTCTTTTTCTTGTATATGTCTTAAATAACTTTAAAAAACAGGAAAATGCTCTTAGACTGGATTTTCTGAGGCACTGAAGCAAACAAAAGATGAAATAATTAGCCAGTTGATAAAATGAATATCAGTGGTACGGCTAAAAATAAATTGTAGCTTAGATAAGGAACTGTGTACATAGTAGAATAGCAGTTTCAAGAATAAGGTTCCAATATGTCTGGAGGACTTCATTTTACATTAGCAATTCCTCCTTAAGTCAAAATCTTTGTTTTGTATGAGAAGAAGCTATATGGGGCAGTGCTTGAAGAGAAAGTGTCATCTTAATGGGTGAGAATGAAAACCACTTGACTTAAGTTAGAGAGCAAAGTAGGTGAAGAAATTAAGTCAGATACCAACAAAACAATCTGAGAAGTACCAATCTAGTTGATGTTACCTCTTATTAGACAGGAAAATCAGTCCCAGTTTTTAAGAATGGAGAAGAACATCTACATATGACTCTCAAGCCCTTTTATAGATTGATAGATACCCTTTTTAATTAGGCTAAAATGAGGATTTGCTCTGAACATGTTTCAATCTCTGACTGTCAGATTCCTTAATCAATTCCAGATAAATTAAAAAAAAAAAAAAAAAAAAAAAAAAAAAAAAAGTGAAAAACAGGAAAAAAAAGAAAAAAAAACACCTCTACACACTGCCAGTTCCATTGGTATCAGTCACAAACTCTTGCAAGGATTTCAGCATTTCAATGAGCTTTTGTACTAATGGCTCATATTTTAATAACTGCTATCTGCACTTCCAGTTGAAAGTGATAAGTGAGACTATATAGTTAATGACAATACGCCTCACCTTTACCCTTCTTTTACCTTGATACTTCATCTCACTCCGAATTCCTCAGATGAAGGTTTTAGAGGAATTAGAATTACTTCTGCAGCTGTTGCCTGGGACCTAAATTTTTTGTACATGTCTGGCAGCTCCCAGCTGATCACACGTTTGAGATCCTACTCTGCTTGGATCCCCTATGGGCTATGACACTGGCTAATCATGCTGGTATGTTGTGAGGGTGCCCAAATGGAAAACACCGAAATGCTACCTTTTATGGCAGAAACTGATAAGAACTGGGCAGAAGGGAATGTAATAGTAATAGTCTTGATTCAGAGGCAAAGAGACCTGAGAAGGGACAGGGAAATTAGAGGATAGGACTTAGGCAAAATGAATTCAGCTTTCTGCTCTTCCTTACCTTGTGATGTTGCCCAAGACATTTATTTTCTCAGTGCCCTCTCTAAAGTAAGGCTAACAGCATTTCCCATGAAGGATTGGGAGGGAAAGGGAATGGGGATACAGTCATTCTGTGAATGTCAGGTCATTGCTTATTGTGATGGAGACAGAACGTTGTGAAACTTCATTGCTTTAGAGCTTTTTAGGAGGAGATTAGACAGTGACAGCGCTAGTCTGTATTGCTCATCCTCCCAAGGGTGCAGATAGGTCTCTGTCCTGTGATTACATAGCTGCAGTTCATCTGCATGCATCTTCATTGAAACCTTGTTTACGCTTTAATTTCCCTTCTCAGCACCAACCTTCCTCTCCTCCTCTCTTCCTTCCCCATTCCCCCAAACAGAAAGAGACCTTCAGAGAGGAGGAGATACGGAGCCAGCTCAAATAACAGGCTTGCTGAGACTGTTCATCCACAGATACCCACCTCCAACAGTACAGCCATACTTTCTGGGGTCTTAGACTATGACTGCATCCCTCATTCTAGCATGAGCTGTAACCGTACAATCTATGTTGCTCTGGAGATCTTTTGTTGTTTTTGTTTGTTTGTTTGTTTTTATCCTGATAATGAGACCAGAAACATTTCTATTCAAGACTCAAAGGTCCAATAAATGCTTGAAGCCTAGACTGTGAACTTCAGAGCAGTGTCCTCTCACCTACGGCTCTCATCTGCCTCAGCACAGTTTCACAGTCATGGCAAATGTGGACTACAGCATGACAGATTGCTTGACTAGCAAGGGTAGAACAGTTTTGCGTAGTAAGAATGAGAACAAAAATATGAATATGAATAAGAAAAGATTTGGCTTCTACAAAGAGCTTATAATGACAAGGAAATGAATGAAACCCTCTGGGAATGTTTTCGCATGGGTATCAACTGGAGGTCCTACCTGTATTTCTACTGGATGGCTAATTCATCTTGTCATCATGTTTCATAAAAAAAAAATAAAGCATTAATAAAACCCTTTCATTGTTGAAGTGATATATAGAGCTGTCCAAAATATGGAATTTTCAGAAAGATCCCAAGTCTTAACTACTTCTTTTTTTAGTTCTAATTTAGAACAAAATGTAGTCTTAAATTTCATGCAAAAGAGAGTATTTGCAGTGGGAAATGTCAGAAGCACAGTAAACACAGCTATCACTACCACCTGGAACTGTTTAGAAAAATTTCCATGGAGAATTTTATCAAAATTAGCACACTCCAGAAACATTTTGTTTTTGTTTAAATGGCAATTTAAAATGGAAAAAAAAAAAAAAAAAAAAAAAAA
>NW_024885489.1:12282-15062 GCF_019232065.1 Centrocercus urophasianus
TTTCAATAAAGCTCTTTGCTTAGATTCTCAGGGCTGGAGAAAGAAAAAAATCACTAGACAATGTAAGTGTGAATAATAATCCTACCCTGGGAGAGAAATTGAATATTCTGATATTGTGAGATCTTTATGGTTTCTGCCTGATAAGATTGTATGATAATAATATTTTTTTATACAAAAAGAAGTGTGGTCTTTACTGTAAAAAATATCACTGAAGAATCACAGTGCCATGTGATGTTATTGTAAGGCCTGAAAAAAACAGTTAGGAATTTCTCTCAACAAACATCCACTGTTTCAAGTTTATCAGTGCAATTTGTTTAATAAAAATAATAAATATTCGAAGTTTACATGCATTTATGTTTCATCTAAAATAGTCCTTTTATTTGTGTAAGTAGATTTTAAAATGTCAAATTTAAATACTCCATTAAGATGTTTAAGAAATATTCCAATTGCTCTGCTTTTCTTCCTAATGTACTTGAAACTAAAACTTCTAATAGTATTTCAAACACATGCACATGCACGAGTGTGCACATATGCACACACAAAGTTTTTCAAATGAAGTAATGTTTCTGATGGAAATTAATCTTTATTTATTATTTTTTTTTTCCCCCAGCCAGTTCCAGTGCAGAGCATTGTGTAGGGGCACTACAGATTGACAGTGCTTTTCTTCTGTCTCATCTTTCAAAATTTGACTACGTTTGAGATGCTATTATTGTTATCTTTTATCATCCCAAGACCTCATTTCTAAATAGTCCATCACTGCATAAATAAGGTGAAGCTTTCTGTTCCCATGTTCATCAGAGCGAGTTCTCTATGTAAGGAAAAGGAAATAAGGGACAAGAAGTTCTAGGACAGAGTAATACCTCTAGATAATTATCCTACACAAGTTCAGGGTGAAGACCCTCATAGAAATCAGTCATCTACAAGAATGGCTGAGTGAGCTGAAGGATAATAAAGAGGCTGATATAGGGGTATAAATTGTCAGAGAACAAAGGATGGTGAAAAGTTAAAAAAAGGAGTAAAGATTAGCATTGATTATAATCATATGTTTAGGAAACAGTCTACTAAAGGAGAGCACTGTGGTGAAAAATCATTCAGCATAAAGTGTGTTTAGCCAGAAAAAGAAAGGAAACTGAGGATAAAAAAAAAAAAAAAAAAAAAAAAAAATAAAGAAAAAAAAACCTGACAGAGGCTAGATGCTGTCATCTCTGTTATCTCTGTTGTAGTGCTGTCAGTTCATTTAATAATTTCCAAGCCTGTATCTCGGTATTAGAAGCTTTAAAACTCCATCTGAAAACAATCGCTATTAATAACCCCCTGTGCTTTGCAATATGAAAGCAGCAGGTACAACAGTGAAACACCTATAATCCTCCTATGTTAGACAGCAGCAGAACAGCACTCAGCCAACCATGGAGGAGAATCCTATAAAAATACCCAAATCCATCTCTCCATGATGGATGGTCTTTGTACAAGCACTAAAGTGTATTCCCTTTAGTACTACTGTCTATTGATGCTGAGCTACTAAGTAATCTGAGGGAAACTAGGAAGCGATCGCCATGATAAAAATAAAATGGATTGGGGATAAAGCTGGAATTTCGTCAAAACCATCATGATCAGAACAATATTGCCTGAGAAATGGAGAGCTTTATATCTGTCAACATGCCAGTGTTTGGACAGGAAACCAAAGCCTTGGAGATCGGTGTCAGAAGAGGGATCTTTTTCTTCCATAAGTGCCATGCATGTACCAACATGAAATACAAATGCAATCTTGCTGACTAGAATTCATGACAAGTAGCTCCTGTGAGAACAGTCTGAAACCAGTAAGTCTGCTCTGATATTCCTAGAAGACTTCTCTCATATTTGCCAAGCATTTACTTAGCTTTTACTCATGAAGTACATTCTACTATTTCATCTTATTATTTCCTGAAGATTTCAGAATTTATTTTTGAGTTTTGAATTAAGCCCAATTCTGAACACTTTATGTGAACTAATAAGAAGGAATCATTAATGCTGAGAGAATTACTCACAGGATTAAAGGCAAGAGATAGGATCAAGCCCTACACAAGTACTAAAGCTCAAATCCTAGTAGCATTAGTGGGATGTAAATTGGATTGAAGAAACAACCAACCAACCAACCAACCAACCAAAAGCCATTAAAAGCAAACAAGCAAACAAACAAATAAAGATAAAAAGGAAAAAAAGAAGAAAATCAAGACACCATGGTTTTGAGAAAGAGATCCCACCAGCAAAGTCAAAAAGGAGCAAGTTAACTTGTGGGAATTTGATACTGGGGGCCACAGTAATACTGAACACAACAAGTACCAGGATAAAAGCACAGTGATTCTGGCAGAATAATAGCACAATACCAGTAAAAACAAGTCATTTCAACCCTGTTTTCTCTCTATATAAGTGATAGGATAGAGATTAAAAGCAAGGAAGAGTCATAATCAGAGAATATGTGGTGTAGGAAGACACTGCTGGAGATCCTCTACTTAAACCCCTTCTCAAAGCAGGGAGAACTGGATCAGGTTTCTCAGGACTGTATCCAGTTGGTATTCAAGCATCTTCAAGGATGGAGACTATTGTCTTTCTGAGCAACTTGTTGACAAGCCTCACAGGAAAAGGGGAAAGGGGAAAGGGGAAAGGGGAAAGGAAAGAGGAAAGGAAAGGGAAAGGGGAAAGGAAAAAGAAGAAAAGAGAAGAAAAGAGAAGAAGGGGAAAAGAAAAAGAAAGAAGAGGAAAGGAAAGGATGGAAAAGGAAAGGGAATGGAAAGGGAAAAAAG
>NW_024885490.1:0-43120 GCF_019232065.1 Centrocercus urophasianus
TTTTTTATGGTTTTTTTTGGGGGGGGGAACAGCAAAACAAACAAAATGTGGTTGAACACATTTTTTCTTCTGGAATCGAAATAGGAGACGTTGATAAACAACTCAACATATTAATCGGAGAAAGAAGGCTGCCTGCTGCAGGCTCATAGAAGTTGTTAATGGTTCAGAGTGACTTCCCTAGGATTAAAAAACAAACAAACAAACAAACAAACAAACAAAGAGTAATTATTTCAACTTTTCTTTCTGTGTAGAGAAACTCTGAATGTTTTTTGTTGGTTAGTTGGTTGGTTGGCATGTGTTTTACTGTAGATTCCCTTCAGACTGTAAAAATCTGTTTGTCAGGAACTGAGTGACTTTAGCTCTTGCAACAGAAGCTGTGTCACTGTAGCACTGAATCTTGGCATGGCCTGAGTTAGTTCAAATGTGGCATTGTGGTAATACAACTCCACTGCTTTTTATGATAATACCTTTTTTTGTGCCTCCAGTCAATGCAACTGAGGTCAATGCTAAATCTTCAGTATACTCAGTATAATAGAAAAGTGGAACTTTATTTTCTACATACATACTGTTGTTGTATTTTATTGAGAAAAAAAAATCAAAGTAAACTAATGTTTCGGAACCTAAATGAAATGAAACTTAACTGACGACAGATGATTCAGAAAGAAGAGATGAACAAGAAACATGTAAGGATTGTTTCTGGAACTCCTGTGGTTCCCAGGTCTTGAGTCAGAACAGCAATTTAGTTTTGGCAGGCAGATACAGTTTCTGTGCATGTATAAGGTGAACTAAATCATTCAACGCTACTACATGTAAGTGGTTGAGTGAGCAACTTCAAGGACAAAGACTGCAAAGGCTTGTCACCTTCTTGTTTACATTATAGCCAATAATCTTGAATATCACCAAATGATATTGCCCTGTCTCTGAAATCTCCCACAATCCTTGTCCTGAAACCACTTGTGACGATATGTTTCGGCAGTGAACAAGAGCAGAGAAAAAAAATTTGTAACATGTAAAAGTATGGCAATGAATAAAAACATCGTTTCCACGAATCTGTTAGAGAGGTGCATGATTAGTTGCATTTTTTAGAGTCTACCAGACACATACTTTGATCAAAATTTCTCCTTGATCTATGTTTTTATAAGTCTCTCCATTATCCAGTAAGGACTGAGTTCAAGATACAGGCTTCCTATTCAACTGAATACGAATAGGATTTCTACCTCCTACTCTGATGCCCACCTTCATTAAACTTTGTGGAATTTGGCATCTGAGATTTTTACCCCTTCTTTCAGTTTTAGTGAAAACTCATAAAGAATTTCAAACATTATTTCAGGAGAGACTGGAAGTAGGCAGATGGAAACAAATATTTCCAAATAAAAAAAGCTGGGGAGGGACTTTTTATATAGGTGTGTAGTGACAGGACAAACAAAATAGTTTTAAACGGAAAGAGGATAGATTTAGATTAGGTATTAGGAAGAAATTCTTTACTGTGAGGGTGGTGAGACACTGAAACAGTTGCCCAGAGTGGTTGTGAATGCTCCTCCCTGGAAGCGTTCAAGGCCAGGCTGGATGGGACTTTGAGCAACCTTGTCTAGAGGTAGGTGTCTTGGCGTGTAGCAGGGGAGTTGGAACTAGATGATCTTGAATGTCCCTTCCCACCCAAATTACACTTTGATTCTATGGTTCTATGACTAGAAGGTGTTCTAAGCAAGTTTGCTGATAATAATGAATGAAAAGCTGTTGACTCTGTTGAGGGTGGAGAGGCTTTGTAGAGAGATCAAGACAAATTAGAGAGCTGGGAAATCATCAACCGTCTGAAATTTAACAACAAGAAGTGCCAGATTCTGTACCTGGGATGAGGAAATCCTGGCTGTATGTACAAACTGGGGAGCAGCCACACTGAAAAGGATCTGGGGTCTATTTTGACAGCAACTTGAACATGATTCAACAGTGTGCCCTGCCAGTTAGTATGTCAGCTGCATCAAACATGGGTGTCATTGCTAGCTAGTTGAGGGAAAAGATAGTCCCACTCTACACTGCACTGGTACAGTCTTACCTTGAGCACTGAGTGCACATATGGGTGCCACAATATAAAGACCAAGACTCTTAGAGAGTCCAAAGGAGTGCTACAGAAATGGTGAAAAGTCTGAAAGGAAAGACGTATTATGGGAGCAGCTGAAGTCCCCTGGTTTGTTCAGCCCAGAGCAGAGGAGCTGAGGTAGCGTGATGGTAGCTGCAGCTCCTCACATGGAGCAGAGGGGCTGCGCTGAGCTCTGCTCCCTGTGACAGCAACAGGGCCTGAGAGAAGGGCATGGAGCTGGGTCAGGGGAGGGGCAGGGAGGATGTTGAGAAGGCTGAGGTCCTCAATGCCTTCTTTACATCTGCCTTTGATAGGCAGATCAGTTATCCTCAGGGCACTTCAGCCCTGATCTGGAAGCCTGGGATGCTACACAGAATACACCCCGGTTAGACAGTTAGAGAGCTCCTCCTCCATCTGAACTGTCACAAGCCCTGGGGATCGGACGGGGCTCCAGCCTAGAGTGCTGAGGGAGTTGGCGGGGGTGACTGCAGAGCCACTCTCCACCATCTACCAGCACCCCTGATTATCTGGAGAGGTCCCAGAGGATTGACTCCCATCTACAGGAAGGGCAGTAAGGAGGATCTGGGGAACTACATGCCTGTCAGCCTGACCTCAGTACCAGGGAAAGTTATGGAGCACATCATCTTGGATGAGATCACATGGCACGCGTGTGGCATCCAGGGGATCAGGCCCAGCCAGCATGCATTCATCAAAGGTAGGTCATGCTTGACCAAGCTTCTACAACTGGGTGACCAGACTGGTAGACAAGGGAAAGGCTGAAGATGTTGCCTACCTACACTTCAGCAAAGCCTTTGACACAGTCTCCCACAGGCTTCTCCCGGGGAAACTGGCTGCCATGGGCCTGGACAGGTTACCCTTCTTTGGGTAAGGAACTGGCTAGAGGGCCATGCTCAACGAGCAGTGGTTAATGGAGTTAAGTCCAGCTGGTGACCCGTTACAAGTGGTGTCCCCCAGGAGTCGGTACTGGGGCCCATCTTGATTGATATCTTTACTGATGACCTAGATGAAGAGATTGAGCGTACCCTCAGTAAGTTTGCAGATGACACCAAGCTGGGAGGTGGTGTCGATCTGCCTAAGGGTAGGAAGGCCCTTCAGAGGGATCTAGATAAGCTGGAATGCTGGGCTGAGGTGAATGGGATGAGGTTCAGCAAGACCAAGTGTCGGGTCCTGCACTTTGGCCACAACAACCCCATGTAGCGCTATAGGCTTGGGGCAGAGTGGCTGGATGACTGTGAAGAGGAAAGGGACCTGGTGGTGCTGGTTGATGCTTGGCTGAACATGAGCCAACAGTGTGCCCAGGTGGCCAAGAGGGCCAACGGCATCCTGGCCTGCATTAGAAACAGTGTGGCCAGCAGGAGCAGAGAGGTGATCATCCCCTGTACTCAGCACTGGTGAGGCCGCACCTCGAGTATTGTGTTCAGTTTTGGGCCCCTCACTACAAGAAAGACATTGAGGCCCTGGAACGTGTCCAGAGAAGGGCGAAGAAACTGGTGAGGGGTCTGGAGCACAAATCTTATGAGGAGCGGCTGAAGGAGCTGGGCTTGTTCAGTCTGGAGAAGAGGAGGCTCAGGGGAGACCTCATTGCACTCTACATCTTCCTGAAGGGAGGCTGTGATGAGGTGGGGTCTGGCCTCTTCTTCCAGGCAACAAACAGGACCTGAGGAAATGGCCACAAGTTGCGCCAGAGGAGATTTAGATTAGACATAAGGAAAATCTTTTTCTCTCAGAGAGTGGTCAGGCACTGGAATGGCTGCCCAGGGAGGTGGTGGAGTCGCCATCACCGGCAGCGTTCAAGAGGCGTCTGGGTGAGGAGCTGCGAGATGTGGTTTAGTAGCTTGTGGTAGCAATGGTAATGGGAGGATGGTTGGACTAGGTGATCTTGTAGGTCCTTTCCAACCTTGTGATTCCATGATTCTATGTTAGGGAAAGGTTCTTCACTAGAGGGCAGTGGGCATGGAGCAGGCTGCCTGGGACAGCGGGCATTGCCCTTAGCTGCCAGAGTTCAGGAAGTGCTTGATCCACGCAGTCAGACTGTGAATTTTGGGTGGTCCAGCATGGAGCGAGGAGTTGACTTTGGTGATCCTTACAGGTCCCTTCCAACTTGGGTTACTCTTTGATTCTAGAATTCTATGCTTCTAACCCATAACCAATACTTAGGCATCTTCACAGATGCCTGCGTGGGCACACCGCACTGCTAACTGTATTCAAGATAACAGCAAGGCCCTCTTTTGTGCTCTTTCCCAGTTTAGCAAGGTGGGTTACCCTGGCAGTCTCAGTGAAGTATCAGTGCTGACAATAATAGTACTAAAACTCCCGCCCCTCATACCGGCACCCCTTTACTCCTGAAGGAACATTTCAGTGATTCTACTCCTTCTGTCAAAAAGCTTCCAGTGCTAGCGCTACGAAAGGCCGAGACAAAAGCCACCCGCAGCCGTGTGGCGGCCTTTCTACGACCTGGGAGAGGCTCTTCAGGAAGGGAACAAAGACAAAGCAGCCGACCCCTACCGGCCAAGGCCCTGGGGACGCTAAAGACCAGACGCGCCCCCCGCCCAGCACGGCCTGCGGGCGAGAGGCGGGGCGCTACGGCTCCTTACTCGCGCCCCGCCTCGCGCGCTGACGGAACGACGCTGCCCGACTCCGGCGCGCAGGCGCTGGTTTAGCCGTTGCCGGCGGCTCGGATGCGTGTTATTTTGTGGTCGTCGCCGGCGTTTGCGTCGTGTCAGTTCCCACTGACTGCCTGGGTCTCTCTCTCCGCAGCGAGCCATGTCCTCTCCCAGGAGCGCCTCCCCGCAGCAGCACGACGGGGCCGCAGGGTACGCCTCTGCCTTCGCGTCTGCACGCTCGGCCGCTTCCTCCTCCGCGTCGGGCCGCGGCAAGACGTTGGCGGATGCCCGCGTCTCCGAGGAACTGGAGATCGCGTTGGACCTGGCGCTGGAGCGGTTCTTGTGCAGCGATGATCAAGGTGGGGTTCTGGTGGAGGTGTCGTGTCCGCGGGGCGCGGGCCCAAGCCTGCGGGCGGCAGCATTGGTTCGCGTCTGCGCGGGTGCGGTGTCTCGAGTTGCCGCCGTCCTGCGGCGGGAGGACGTAAAGATGAGGGGCTCTGAGAACTCGCGCCTTCGAGGTAGTGTGGTGTAGGTGCTACGTTTGTTTTCTTCGTTATCTTTGCAGAGATGGCGTTTCCTTCGTCTTTTACTTCTACCGAAAGAGCCTATGTTCACCGGTTGTGCCAGTCTCTTGGTTTGATATCTAAAAGTAAAGGGTGAGTTGGCATCCAGTCTTGTTTGCTGCAAATGTGTGGAAACTTAACTGTAAAATGCTGCACCTAATCTAGTGTATCCTGCATTGTTACAGGGCACAGTAAGCCTGGAGGAAATATGGGATGTTTATTTGCACTAAGTTATCAAAGCTCCTGGCATGCTTTTTTTGAGGTGGCTTGTCTTGTGGAGTTTGTAAAGTTCTCACGCAGGACTGCTCTGTGTTACCTGTGCCACTGTTACGTCCGAGAGTTTTAGATAGTGCGTGACTACGTGTTGGATAAAATGCAGCATAGAACAGTCTTCCAGAAGAGAGGAAAGGGCTCATAGGCAGGTGTCAATATGTGGCATTTTCCCCCCTTTCATTTTGCCTTCCTGTGATCTTTTGAAGAAGAAATTGATATTTATTGACCACATGAACTTATATGTAAGTGCTGAGAATCCAGTGGCCGAGGAAACTAAGGTGGAAAAGCAATGGAAAAGGGAAAGATGCCCAGGAAGAACCTGGGTAGAGGAAGTGTCATGTCATACCTGACATCTGTATGTGCAAGCTGCCGTCAAACCGTAGTATTGCTGGCTGTTTCTTATTTTCGGTGTTACTGCCTGATCCTTCTTAATGGTGTGTAAAATGCTGATTTTTGGAGCTGCGTCAGGGAGAGCAGACTTAACTTGTGCAAGATTAACTTATTTCTAATTAGTGAGAGAGTAAGAAAGGGAAAACTAAAACTGAAAATCCTTTTCCTGCACGTTATTCTTCCCTGACTCAACTTCAGTGTTGGTTTCAATTCTTCTTCCTCCTCCGCTCGAGCAAATCATGTGAATAGAGAATGAAGGCTGCTTTGTCTCCGCCGTTCCTCCATGGTTGCTTGCTGCTCCTGCTCCACATGGGGTTCCTCCCATGGGATGCCATCCTTCCTGAATTGGTCCTGGGTGGCCTTCCGCCAGGCTGCAGCTCCTCAAGCACTGCTCGGCCATGGGCTTGTTCAGGGCCTGGAGCCCCTCCTGCACTGACCTTGGTACCTTTGGGGCTGTTTCTCTTAGATTTCTCGCTCTCTCCCAGCTGCTGTTGTGCAGCAGTTTTCCTTCTGTGTAATCCCCTGTCCCAGAGCACAGTCAGCAGCAGTCATGGCTCGGCTCTGGAGCTGGCTCTGATCTGACTTGGCACAGCTGCTGGTTCTGCTCACAGAAGCCCCCTGCTGCCAAAACCTAGCTGCGTAAACCCAGTACAGTAGTAAGATATCTGTTTACATATGACTGTGTTCTGGGTATCTGTACAGAGGCAATTAAGAGAAGGACTGGATCTGTGCGGGGTAGAGGTAACTTTCCCTGTGGCAGCCCATGTGGTGTTCTGCTCGACGCCTGTGACTAGAGCAGGATTGGGCAGTGCTGCTGTGGGATTGCACTAGCAGATTACAAAGGCTCTCTCCAACTGGCAG
The DNA here is from genome assembly GCF_019232065.1 of Centrocercus urophasianus. Taxonomy (NCBI): domain Eukaryota; kingdom Metazoa; phylum Chordata; class Aves; order Galliformes; family Phasianidae; genus Centrocercus; species Centrocercus urophasianus. The sequence goes on from NW_024885490.1 coordinate 6,789, forward strand.
ACTTGTGGTGGGCAAAAGGACTGAGAATTGCCTTGTCCCTGCTCCAGCAAAGGCACCATGCATGTGGGAGGCGATGAAGTCATCTTGTGGAAGGGGCTGGGGAAGGCAGGTTGCTCCTGCCTTGTGAAAAGGCAAACCCTTTTGGGGCACTGTCTTTGCTTTTGCTTCCCTTGGTGGATGATGTGGAAGGATGGGGACATGAGATGTGTGCGTCATGGAGCCTTGAGAGAAACAAATGTGTTTTCTGAGTTAGGTGTTGTAGGAAGGCACTGAAGAGCTGGTGACAAGAGCTGGTGACTTTGCAGGGAACCAGGTGGGTGTAGCAATGAGTTAAGTTAAGCTGGTGTTGACATTTAGAAATCCAATGCGCTGTTGCTGCTGAGGCAGTATGTTGATGGACGAGGCCTGAGTCATTGCTAGTTCTGCGGACATTTTGAGAGAGGCCCACTGAATGGGAATATTGTATGCGTGTATTAGTTAACAGGCAGGGAACAACGGTGAAGAAAAAGGTAAATCTTTATGTGGGAAGTAAGGATGATCAGAGGATAGAGATGTCCTAAGTGAGGTCTGTTCAACGTGTGGGGTGCTTGTGGCCCGGGACAGCTAGTAATGTGGCCCTATGTGATTGTAAACATTTAACATTGTTATTTTTAGCAGTATTTTCATGAGCGATATTTCCTGATGGAGCTGGTAAGAAAGTGTAAAAGGGGATGCGTCACGCTAGACCTGCTGTTTGCAAAGAGACAATGAGTGGTGGAAGATGCGGAGGTTGGTAGGTGTCTTGTGCAGAATGACCTTAAAATGGTAGAGATGTTGATTCTTGGTGAAGCCAGGAGAGGGACCAGTAGAACTGCTGCCTTGGACTTCCAGAGGGTGAACTTGGAACTGTTCAGGGTACTGATAGAAAGGGATGCTTGGGATTCAGTCCCGAAGGGTGAAGGGGTCTGTGTAGGTTGGCTGCTCTTCAAGAAGGAAATCTTGAAGGTGCAGGAGCAGGCTGCCATTGCCACAAGATGAACCAGTGGGGAAGAAGGCAAGCATGGATGAACAGGGAGCTTTTCCTGAAGCTCCAGGAGAAAAAGAGAATCTACCCCCTGCAGAAGAAAAAGAAGGACAACTCTATGAGAGAACAAAGACGTTGTTAGGATGTGCAGCGAGAGAAGTAGAAAGGCAAAAGCCCAGCTTGAACTCAACTTGGCTGCTGGGGTAAAGGAGAACAAAAAACTTTTTTCCACAAGTACATTGACAGTAAGAGGGGGCTAAGGAGAATCTCCGTCGTTTAGTGGATGCAGCAGGGATTTGTGAGCATTGAAGAAAAGGAAAAGACTGAGGTTCTCAGTGTCTTCTTTACATATGTTATTAGAGTCAGACCAATTATCCTCGTGGTGCTCTGCCTTCTGACCTGGGAGTCTCAGATGAGGAGCAGGATAAAGTGTCCACAATTCAGGTGGAAACAACTAGAGACCAGCTGTCCCACCTGGACTGTTGCAAGTCCATGAGGCTGGATGGGATTCATGCGAGGGTGCTGAGGGAGCTGGCAGAGATGACAACCAAGCCACTTTCCATCATCTGACAGCATTCCTGGCCTACAGGAGATGCTCCAGAGGACTGGAGGCGTGCCAGCGTGACTCCCACGTACAAGAAGGGTCATAAGGAGGATCCGGGAAAGTACAGGCTTATCAGCCTGACCTCTGTGCCAGGAAAGGTTATGGAGCAGATCACACAGGGACTGCACAGCACGTGTGGGACAGCCCGGGGATCATGCTTAGCCATCATGGGTTCCTGAAAGGCAGGTCCTGCTTGACCAATCCGATCTCTTTCTGTGATTGAGCGACCTACCTGGTGGATGAGAGGAAGGCTATTGATGTAGTCTGCCTAGGCTTCATCGAAGCATTTGGTATGGTCTCCCTCAGTATTCTTCTGGAGAAGCTGGCAGCTCATGGTCTGTCCAGGTACGCTGTTTGCTGGATGGCTGATGTCACAGAGTGGTGGTGAATGGAGTTAAATTCAGCTGGTGACCAGTCGTGAGCGTTAGCAGGGGGTTGGTATTTTGTGTCATTATTGGTGACCTGGCTGAGGGCCCTGAATGCACGCTCAGTAGGTTTGCAGATGACAGCAGGTTGAGAGGAAGCGTTGATCTGCCTGGGGGTAGGAATGGCCTACAGAGGGACCTGGACAGCTGGGCTGAAGTCGATGGGCTGAAGTACAAGACCAAGTGCTGGGTTCTGCAGACAGCGGTGCAGACTTGGGGCAGAGTTGTTGGGAGACTGTGTAGAGGAAAGGGACCTGAGGGTATTGGTTGACACTTTGCTGAACTTGAGCCAGCAGTGTGCGCAGATGGGCAAAGAAGCCAATGGCATCCTGGCTTGTATCAGAAGTAGTGTTGCCAACAGTGGAGCAGGGAAGGGATCATCCCTCTGTAATCAGCGCTGGCGATGCCGTACCTTGTGTTCATTTTTGGACCCCTCACTGCAAGAAAAACCTTGAGGCCCCTGGAGTGTGTTCAGAGAAGAAGAGTGAAGCTGGTGAGGGGTCTGGAGCACAACTCTTATGAGGAGTGTCTGAAGGAGCTGGAACTGTTCAGTCTGGGGAAGAGAAGGTTCGGGAGAGGCATTATTGCTCTCTATAAGAATTGAAGGGAGGTTGTGTTGAGGTGGAAGTTGTCCTGTTCTCCTATGTAACTGATGACAGGACTAGAGGGAATGGCCTGAAGTTGTTCTAGGGGGATTCAGTTTGGCTGTGGGGAAAACCTTTCTGAAAGCGTGGTCAGGCATGGGGCTGGACTGCCCAAAGAGGTGGTGAAGTCGTCAGTCGTGGAGTTGTTGAGGAAACATTTGGCTGTTGTACCGGAGGGCACGACTTAGTGGGAAATCTTGGTGATAGATGGGCAGTTGGACTGTATGATCTTGGAAGTCTTTTCCAACCTTGATGCTTCAAATGATTCTGAGTTGGCTTCGCGCAGTTCAACTGCAGGTTGCATATCTTGGCTTTTCATTTTTTGTAATTAAACTGCCCTTAATTCCAACCCATCCCTCTTGTTGTTTTGAACAGTGAGAGTGAGTGAAGTGTGATGGGGTTTAACTTGCCGTCAGTTTGAAATCTCTGCAGATGTCTTTTAGGTTTGCTGGATATGAAGTTACTTTAGAAAGTATGTTTCTGGATTTGTTTAAGGCTTGGCATATTCATAGAGGGCTGCTTGTTTTTCTGTTACTTCTACTCAGTGATTTTTTTTTTTTGTCTCTTACATGTTTCTGTAAATCAATTCTGTATAATATCTCTCAGTATTGATTGATACAGTGATTGATGGGGCTTGCTATCTTATAGACTGTGAACATAGCAGTCAGTGTTTAAAAGGAAGTTAGCAAAACAGTATGACGTTATGAGACTGTGAGGTTGTGCTGAGCACAGGCACCCCAGTTATGCAGTATGTCATGCTGTCTTATGGTAATAGTGAGTGGTTTTGCTGTTGCATACTGAAAGCCCTTTTCTTAGAAGTGTTATGCGTAAGATGCTATTTGGACATTTGTTTATTGTGTTTTATTTGAAACTAATCTGAGAGCTGTTTTGAAACACTTTCAGTCAAAGATCTTTACAAAGAATTGAAGAGATTACTTATTTAGAACTTTTTCTCTCTCAGGAAAGGATCGAGTCGATACCTAACTGTCAGGAAAAAGAATGGATCGCAAGTAGCTCATGCAGAAATGACTTGTTGTTTGACTCCCAGAACGAAACAGGCTGTTCACAGTTTAATTCAAAGATTTCCTCTCACAAAGAAAGAACGAATAGAACTTCTGCCAAAGAAGCAGCGAGGAAATGCATTTGCTGTTGAAACTGGTACGTGCTGTATGTGATTTGAGCATCAATACTGCTTACGGAAAACAAACAACCACAACAGATAACAAACACCACAACCAAACTGCACACAAAAAGTTTTTTTCACCCTTAATTCTTAATGTGGCATGTTTTCAAACTGGTTTCATGAGGAAGTGTAACTTGGGCATTAATGCCACTCATACTTGAATGTCTTGCCTGTGCTAAGTTACTTTTGAATCTAGCCAGTTCAACACAGATGTACTTGAAAGGACATTTTTCGTATGTGGGAGCTCCTGCATGTTCTGTGAAGTGGAGCTGAAGAGAGAAATGCTATCAAGGTCACTGTATAAGAACAGCCTGTGTGAATGTAAGGCTGTTTGTTCTGCTTGTGGAAAGTCCTGTTTTTGATAAAATGAGAAATTCTGTTTTGTTTTGTCTTCTGGCAGTAGACGTGATGCCTCAGAATTTACTGTTCAGACTTGTTGATTTCCAGAACATGAAAGAGTTTGTCAGAAGGCATACTTCTGATGTTTTCTGTCATTAAAGAGAATCTTTGAATAAGATGTTTGCCTTAACGGCCTTACATGAAGGTTTTGTTATGTTTCTGTGCACAAAGATGGGTGCAGTGCACAGAAAACAGGTCTTCCGTTATTCTCTTTTTCACTGGTTTGTGCTCAGAGTGCTTCCTCTTCTAGTTCTCTTTATATGATGTTTCAGTTTCCCAGCAGGTTAGCTATTTGGGTATTCAGGTCTTTTGAACTGTGAGGCTATGTCTGTCTTGGTAAGGCAATACTTCTTGCAATTAAGTATGTATGTCTGTTAATCGTGTTATGAATATGTCATTGAATTTACAACAAGCTTTTAATTCTTCTGGAACAAAAAAAAAAAAAAAGGAATTTTAGAATTTGAAGTAGCTCTGAAGAGTTGCAGCTGCTATGAATGCTTAAGTCTTGCTTTCTATTAAGTGGTAGTGTGCTGTCTACGCGTGGGGGTCTAGATCAGTCTTACTGACTAGAACGTCATGTAAAATAAGACTGACTTGAATGAGGTAATACAAGGCACAGAGAATGTGGAGGAGTGGATGTGAATCACAGTCAAGTTTTTTTTTCCCCTCTGAACTTGTTAACAAACCTGTGAGGAGTAGGAAGGGACCTCTGGAGATCATGTAGTCCAACGCCACTTGTAAATCACCCCTCTTTTTAATCCGCCCCATGCTACCATTGGCCTTCTTTGCCACAGGGACACTCTTCTGGCTCACCGTTGGCCTGTTGTCCACCAGGACATCCGTGTCCTTTGCAGAACTCCCTTCCAGCATTTCAGCTCCTGATTATACATACAGTTACACCCCCCCCCAGCTATAGCACTCTTTGCTTGCCCACGTTGAACTTCATAAGGTTCCTTTCTGCCCAACTTTTCAGCCCATCCAGGTCTCACTGAATGGCAGCACAGCCTTCTGGTGTGTCAGTCACGCTTCCCAACGTAGTATCATCAGTCTTGCTCAGGCTGCATTTTATCCCTTTTCCAGGTCATTGATAAAGGCCGCGGAGAAGACTGGATGCAGGATTGCAAGAGAATCCCCTATAGCTATACTGAGAAAACTCCCATTTTCCAGTTGGGGTTTCTTAAGAGTTCTGTTCATTTAAGTCTACAGTGAATATTTCTAGGCAAACTGTGGAGTGTAGATGTGATCAAAAGCCAAGAAAATAAGTCTGGATTTGTTCAAAATGTGTTTGGAAGTTGTAATTCCTTTGAACGGTATCTGTTTCAAACACCATAGCAGAACACAGTATTATGAATATTTCTTGTAAATATGCGATGGGTTCCTCGCTTCATGGGAGGATGCGTGCCAAGTCAGAAATGTTCATTTCTGTGATAGCTAAGTGATATTGCGTGTGTAGCAGTTCCTTTGTATCTATGGCTAAGTTGTCCTGTTCTCTCCACAGAAAACAAAGAAGTTGGGAAGACGAGCGGAAGGCTTAGCAGTGGTATTCCTCAAGTCCCGCTGAAAAGAGGGGAGTCGGAATATGACTCCTTTAGGCAGTCATTGCCAGTTTTTGAAAAGAAGGAGGAAATTGTCAAAATAATAAAGGAAAATAAAGTTGTTCTCATTGTAGGAGAGACTGGATCAGGAAAAACCACTCAAGTATGCTTTTTATTAAAGTAAAAGATGTCAGTGTTGATGTGAAACTAATGCGATTTTAGAAGATGTTTATGTAATAAGGGACTTAATTTTGCTAATTTTTAGACTGTTGTTTTCCTGTAGAGTGAGGTGTTGTATTTGAAATGCATGGGAGTGAATTACAACAGCAAGTCAGCAGATAGTTATTGAAAATATAAGGTTCTGCATAATTTTCTGATGAAATTCTAGCTTTTCCCTGGCCTAATTTATGTTATTTAAAATAATGGATCTGTTATTGTGTTTAGTTGTTTTTCTTCTAAAGCCAGTTCTGTATTTAGTCTCAAGAGTAGAATATTGTAAATTTACAGTTTTGCTATTTGTATAATATTGAGATAGAATTAAGTTGCTTCACTATTTAAGAAGAAAAACCTCAACACCTATTGCTTCATGCAGCTAACAAGTATTTTGAAACCCTTTTTTATAGATTCCTCAGTTCCTTCTTGATGACTGCTACGAAAATGGAATTCCCTGTCGTATGTTTTGCACTCAGCCAAGACGTTTGGCAGTTATTGCTGTGGCTGAAAGAGTAGCAGCAGAAAGAAGGGAAAAGGTTGGCCAGACAGTTGGCTATCAGCTCCTATTAGAAAGCAGGTACTAACAACATTTCCTTTAAGGCAGCTGACCTTGTTTTCACATGTATGTTAAAGCTACAGTATTTTGGGGTAATTTTTATTTGCTGATGAATTTATTTAAACATGAATCCTGCATCTGAAGTTTTGGAATGTAAGCACTAGAATTCTGTGGTGTTCTCTGCGAATAAGGGCAGTTTGAGAACACACAGTGTTGTTGAATTACTTGGTGAGTAACTGTAATCTAATTCCAGTTCTGGTGAGTAGCTGATCAATCCTTTAGTTTTTCATACGTGTGGAAAAGGTAACGTGCGTGTGTTTGAATGCTGCAAGTCTGAAGCATCTTCATGAACTGTTCAATAGGGTTTCTCCAAGGACACTGTTAACGTTTTGCACAAATGGCATACTGCTTCGCATGCTGATGGCAGGAGACAGTGCTCTATCAACAGTAACACATGTTATTGTGGTAAGAATCCTGTTAAATTTCATGTAAGGTGAAGCGATACGTATTGCTTTTGAAATTGGTTTTCCTAATTAAGCATATGAAGTGTTTTTCTTTGGGCAGAATCTGTTTTTTTTTTTCCTGTACGTACTGATTTTTTTTCTCTTGGAATGTGTACTTTTTTGGTTAAAGTATCTTATTTTTGTGCTAATTATAGCATTTAGTTCTAGGATGATGTTGTGAAGGACAGGTGTCTAAACATTTCTGTAGGGTTTTTTTGTCATACAATAGAGAAGCTGCAGGCATTTGTGTATGTGACTCATTGTGCATCTGTCAGAATTTCTTGTATCGTGTACTTATTTTTGCAGTACCAGTTCAGCATCCACTTGTTAACACAGAGGTTTTCAAAATGAGGCGTAGTGTTATTTCTGTCATGGGGACTGAGAACTCAGTGGAATCAGAGTATGTAATCACCTTGAACAATTGCTCCACTGCTGAAAACATAAACATCAAAATAATTGTATCTGCTCACCTGTCTACTGAAGTAAAAGGCTGTTTCATGTTCTTGCTTTCACCTTAAAAAGTTCTTGGCTTCCTGTCTGATAAATTCTTGATGTGTGAGAAAACAAAACTCACCAAGTAAATAATTGCTGTAATCAATTATTACCAACCAAATGCCTTAACTTATGTTAAGCTTTGTACGTGACTTAATGGACCTAAGCAACCAGATTTATTTTCTTATTATGTGATACTATATTGGTTTAAGTGCTTCAACTTTGAAGAGTTGATGAAAATAAGATTTGTGGGAACTGTGGTTCTTGTCAGTATCTCAGAGATGATAATTCTTCAGGAGAATTAGTAAAGTTTCAGAAATGCACTTCATAGAATCATAGAAGGGTCTGAGTTGGAAGCAACCTTTAAGATCATCTCGGGTCATTCAGCCTCTGAAATGAAGTTATCTCTTCCTTGTTCATTAACAGCACAGCCTGCTCCAGTATTTTTGTGAAGCTTTGAGGAAGTTTTTTACTCGAATACTTTCTTCTTAAAAAGCGCTTGGTTGAACTGGGTTAGAATTCTACTTTTTAATGCATCTTCAGTGAACCTACGAACGATAAATTGTAGTTTTAAAATTCCTGTTTGTGAATGTTTATCTACTGGTTTCTTTTTGCCTTTTGTTTTAGGATGAAGTACATGAGAGGGATCGATTCAGTGATTTCTTGTTAATAAAACTGCGAGATATATTGCAAAACCAGACTAATTTAAAACTAATCATTTCTAGTGCTGCTCTAGATGCGAATCTCTTTATTGAGTATTTTGGAAGTTGCCCAGTAATACACAGTAAGTATTTGTGAACTCCTGGATCTGAATATACCTGTATACCGCTGTCAGTGCTGTTGATCTGGACGAGGTAACATGGACACTGAGTGAGAATCAGAAAATGCTTGTTATTTTTGCTTTTTTTAAGTTTACTGTTGCTTTTTTTTTTTTTTTTTTTTTTTTTTAACATCTGTTTGCAACTATTTCAGAATGAGGTATTTTGTTGCTGGAAGCAGTGTAAGTGCAGAGATGCCTTGTCTCCTGACAGTCAGCTCAAGAAAAGGAGAAGTTCTTAATGTACTGATCTGCAGGATGAGAAAGTCCTTGAGGGCTGCAAGAGTACAATACACTTCAACTAATTCCAACAAGTTCTAGTTTTTCAGGCTTCATAGATGGGTGTTTGTTACTGGCTAAAGCACAGATGCCTGTACCTAGTCACTTCAAAAATGCAGACCTAGGCAGTTTGTTTTTCTCCTGTTTTGATCACATGATTTCAAAGGCAATTGTCAACTGTTAGTCCTGGTAAAATTTGAGAAAAGATGTGATAGTTTATGTTTGGGTTTGGTAATCTGTAGTTAGATTACATTCAAGTGTAGAAAAGTTACCTTTATTTTAATAGCTGATTTGATGGATTTTTAGTAAAGGTAAGGTGTGGGAGATGTGGGTTTTTTCCATGTTTTTCCACATTCCTGGCTTGCAGGCCTTCTGCATGAGTGACCTGCTTCTTTTGATTTTTCAACAATAAAGTCCTTGTATTATACGTAAGTACATACAGTTATTCCTGAAGGAGGGAGAGGTTCTGAGTAATTTAAACTCAGCTATGGCAAATGTCTAGCTAAAGGACCAGGAATCTAGAGAATTTTTTTCTTGTGAAAAGGGACCCTGTCATGCCTTTTAGAACGGCTTAGAAAACAGTGATATTGAAAAAGAAATAGGGGTTGGTTCTCAGGAGACAAAGACAGTTTGGATTGCCTGGCTGGTCAGGCCTTACTCAGCAAAGAAGGGCTGAGGTAACTGAAGAAACTGAAAAGCTGTGTATGTGTCTTGAGCAAAGCATTTGTACACAAAGTGACAAACTTCTTACAGAGTATTGCATTAAAACAATGTTATTATTATGTTGGTAATCCAGGTGATAATCTTACAACAAAAATACTAGTTTTCTTTGTCATTTTGATAGAACTTTGATGAATATTCTGTCAGACATGTAGATCCCTTTCCAGAATGCTCCGAGAGCATTGAAGAGTTTAGTGATACATGTTGTTTTTCACTGAGATTTCCCTTCTTAATCTTATTTTGTTTTGCGGCTCAGCAGTGTTGAGAAAGCAAACTCTCAGGTATTCTTCAAGGATTTTTTTCAAGGAAAGTAATAACTCCTTAAAGTTTCTGCTTTTAATTTCTTAATTGATTTTTTTTTTTAATATTTACAGAGAGTCTTTTTTTAATGGAGATTTTCGGTCAAACTAGGGGATATCTAATTTCATTAGTTATTTGTGCTTGCAGTCCAAGGAAGACCATTTGAAGTTAAAGAGATGTTTTTGGAGGACATTCTACGAAGCACTGGGTACACAAACAAAGAGATGATAAAATACAGAAAGGAGAAGCAGCGAGGTTGGTATACTTCTTAATTGTAAGAGTGGGTACTGAGGCCTATTGAGCATCGAGAACAGTGGAATCGGATGATTCTGTTGTCTTTAATATATACTATGTAATACTATGATTAGATACCAGCAAGTATCTCTAAACTTGCAATGTTGACATTATTGAAGCTGATTGTTCAGTTAAAAAGCCTTTCAACGGGGTATGCTTTTTGCTTTCGTTTTGTAAATGTTTTGCTAATATGATGGTGTAGATTTGCATGTAATTGTTGCCTCCATGAAAAATACAGAACAAGATGATACGATGTTTTGACACTGGGTACAAATTGAATTGCAGGCAGCCGTCCATCCACAGTGCAGGATTTTGTACATCTTGAACAGAAACAGTCCCTGTTAGTAGCATCCAAATGATATTTTTCACCTTACTCTTAGAGCAGACATTTGCAGTCATGCACTTTGTGTGCCATTAATCATAGAACTTATATTGGATTGGTGTCAGCATTCTTGGTTGGATAAAAGAGAATGCTATAGGTAAGCCTGTGGTTTGATTTAACGATTTTTGTAGCTGAAAGCAACAGATGATTAAAAGTGATTCTGATACTGTTTTGATAACGTTGTACACCTTCTAGAAGAAAAGCAGCAAAGCACTCTCACTGAGTGGTGTTCTGCTCAAGAAAGTAGTAGCAACCCAGAATCACGGAGCAGAAAATCTGTTGCAAGTGTATCTGAAGAGTATAATCTGCTGGACAGCAGTGGTGACACAGTTTTTAATGCTCTGGTAAGTTTTTTCTGTGTTGGAAGAAATGTTTTAGGTTTATGTGGTAAATCTTTTAGAAACTTGTTTCTGACGATATTGGGAAAAGAAAGTGCTTAGGTGGTTTGGGGCCGCCTAAGAATTCTGTGTGTGCAGAAGTCTGTGGTATTTGGTGAAGTGCGTCTGGGGTACTGAGGAAGGTGGCAGATGAAATTGCTGCGTGTCATCTTTGAGAAGTCATTATGAAATTCTCAGTGACCGGACGTAAGAAATAGAACCCCCATTATTAAAAAGATGAAGGAAGATCTGTGGAACTACAAGCTACTCATTCTCTGTGCCTGACAAGATTGTAGAGCATATCCTTCTGTAGACTGTATTATAGCACGTGGAAAACAGATTACAGGTGTCAGTCAGTACGTCTTCTCTAAGGGCAAATGGAATTTGGCTACTTGATGGTCTTCTGTAATGGGGATGCAGCATTATTGAAATGTGGAGATGTGAAGTTGATGGGTTGGATACTCAGAATAGAAATGGGCTGGATTTTTTAATTCAGATAGTTGCAGTCAATGGTTTGATGTCCAGGTGGAGAGCAGTGATGAGTATTGACCCTCAAGGGCCTGTATTGGAGCTGATAGTGTTTCACATCTTTGCTGGTTACAAGGAAAGTGGGACTAAGTGCATCTCAGTAAGTTTGTGGGTGAGACAAAACTGAGTGGTGCAGTCAACGTGTTGGAGTGAACATTGCCCTCCAGAGGGATCTTGACAGGCTCAAGAGTTGAGACCGTGGCAGCCTCATGAAATGCAGTAAAGTCAAGGTCCTGCTCTTCAGGTAAGACAATCGCAAAAATGAATACAGGCTGGGTGGAGACTGAATTGAAAGAAGCTCTTCAGAAGCAGTTGTATGGGTATTGGTAGGAGAAAAATGCAGCATTAACAAAAAAAAAGCTCAATTGCAGCCTGCAAAGTCAACCATGCCAACAGAACTGCAATTACATAGGTTATATGCATTCATCATTTGAATGTTCGTACAGTTTCTGCAAAGCACCCACCTATTCTGAGAATTGGTGTGTGTATTGAAGTAGAACACTACGCATGTGCTGTGTTAATATGGGATTCCTGCAGGAGGTCTTTGGTGGCTGTGAGGTTCCACAGGGTGATGGTATATGGTCAAAAACGATCGTGTGCAGGGTAGGTCAGGTGCATATTTGGTCAGTAAAGTTATTTACAAAAATCTGTTTCTGATTATTGTATAGACCTCCCCATGGCTTGTGGAATGTTGAGACTGTTTTTGGGCTCCAGATGTCCTGCTTATCTAAGGAAAGCAAACTTGCCTAGGTAGAGCGTCAGTTTAGTGAGGATTTTGAGGTTATTGCTAGATATTGGAGGGATGAAGACCTGTTGGGATGGGTCCAGAGGCAGCTACAAAGATGAACAGAGGGCTGAAGCACCCCTTTTTCAAACACAGTCTAGGTGAGCTGGGCTTGTTCGTCCTGGAGAAGAAATGGTTACAGTGAGAGCTCAGTGCCTAAAGGGGGCTTACAGGGAAGATGATGGTGGGATTCTATCAAAAAGTGCGGAGTTAGGACGAGGCTTAATGCCTTTAAACTAAAGGAGGACAGATTTAGTTCACACATTAGGAAGAATTTCTTTACTGGGAGAGTGCTGGGGCTGTGTATTGCCCCATCCCTGGAGGAGTTCAAGACTGGGCTGGGTGGGATTTTGGGTAACCTGATGCAGTCAGTGGCAGCCTTGTGCGTGGCTGGGGTATTAGAACTGGATGATCTTTAAAACGCATTCCGTTGCCAAACAGTCTTTTGATATTATTCCTGTAGAGTTTCTAGAAGAAGATTATCATGTTCTACATTTTCTTCCTTTTTTTAGAATTAGGGTAAAGTATTCTCAAATATAGCCAAAGTATGCTCTTTCATTGTGTTGTTTTTAAATAGTTTTTTAGATAAAGTGGTTAGTCTGGTACTGTTTTAAGTACTTGCACAAGATACCACAAATCCATTAGCTCATAACTTAATTCTATATTTCTAGTTGTTTAAAAACTAGATTTCTTAGTACCTCGTCTGTGAGAATAAAGAACAAAAGAACTTCTTGAAGAGACTCATCATTTTCATCTTGTTTTTCAGGTTGAGAGAGATGCAAGTTGTCTTGAACCATGGCTAATAAAAGAAATGGATTCTTGTCTTTCTGACATCTGGTTACATAAAGATGTTGATTCCTTTGCTCAGGTGTTCCATTTCATCTTAACTGAAAACGTCAGTGGTAAGTTGCTTTTGTTCCTCTTGTTGCACGAGGGAAAAAGAAATCACATAGTGACTTGATTTTCTGTTACCACTTTTCAAGTGTTATTTTTTTCTTTCTATTTGCCTACTTGAAAAAGGAATGTATTACGCAATTCGTTAACTGTTCACTTGTTTGTTACTGTACTTGTTTGGAAGTATTGACAGATAGGTTAATACTATTTTAAAAATATTGAATTCATGTGAATTGACTGGTGGATGGGAAGAAATAAAATCTTGTTGGTCTAGATCTTGAAAATCATATTCATGTTTTGTTCAGATGAAAAAAAGTGTATTGTTTTTGCTAATTTGTTTTACTTCTCAGTTGATTATAGGCACAGTGAAACCAGTGCAACTGCACTAATGATAGCTGCAGGGAGAGGCTTTCTAAGTCAAGTAGAGCAATTGATCAGTATGGGAGCAAGTGTCCACTGCAAATCATCCAATGGCTGGTAAAAACAAACAGATGAAGTGAAGGATTTATTTCCCAATATAAACATGAGAACTTAAGACATGTAACAGAACTTTTTAATTCAGTGATTTATCAAAATGCTGTAGGTGGTAGTAAGATTGAATAGTCATAATGATGTAGAGTTTGTTTCATCAGATTGTTTTCCATAAATTCTAAAGTAATTCAGAAGCAGTCTTTAAAATGGTTTATGTTTCCTCTTTCAAGGAACCTGCTATAACCTCTGATTAGGAAAAGATGGTAGTCTTTCTTGATAGATTTAATTACACTCAAAATGCTTGATTATTGTAGTCTTTAAGACGACAGCCTGTAGAGGTTTTAAAAAAAAATACTACAGGGGCAAGGGTCTTTGCAGTGTTATGGCTGCAGGCATGTTGGAGCATGTAAGAAAATCCATATTAATATCTAAAAATTCAGATCTTTATGACCAAGAGTTTATGTTTAGGAACCGGGGGCTGGGGGGTACCATAAAACATTGAGTGTGGAAGGGTAAAAATTAGGATTCTAGTTGTCTGTTATTGGGAAAAAGTAGAGAATGAAAGAAGTTTAAAGGGAAAACAGAATGATCTGCTTTGTGAAGAGAATGGTTCCCATAAGGCATCAAAAAGTTGGCCATTTTTAGATGTTTTGGAGAAAAACATCTGGGGTATGAATTCTCAAGATTATTTAAGGGAGTTAATAAAAGGATACCTTAGAAATGCTTAGTTATGTGCATTGATACTGTGTTTTGAAGCAGTGGTGTATTCTACTCCTTCCTGTTTGATCAGGGGACTGGAGCACCTCCCCTGTGAGGACAGGCTGAGGGAGCTGGGCTTGTTCAGCCTGGAGAAAAGAAGGCTGCAGGGTGACCTCAGTGCAGCCTTTCAATACTTAAAAGGAGCCTACGGAGGGGAGGGGAATCAACTCTTTGGAAGGGTTGATACGTGTAGGATGAGGGGAAATGGTTTTAAGTTGAGGGAGGGGAGATTTAGGTTGGACATCAGGGGGAAATTCTTTACCCAGAGAGTGGTGAGGTACTGGAACAGCTGCCCAGAGAGGTTGTGGATGCCCCGTCCTTGGAGGTGTTCAAGGGCAGGTTGGATGGGGCCCTGGGCAGCGTGGTTTAGCATTAAACATGGAGGTTGGTAGCCCTGCATGTGGCAGGGGGTTGGAGTTTGATGATCCTTGAGGTCCCTTCCAACCCGGGCCATTCAGTGATTCTGTGATTGCTGTGTAGAGGTAGCATTCATACTTGGTCACAATTTGCAGCTATTTAAAAATCATGTAGCTGTTTGTTATACATATTATACATGTTTTTGCATTTGGGAAGATGTGGATCCATCAGTGAAGGCACTGCTTAAATAATAATGCGGAAAGGAAAACAGCGCAGTGTGTCAGCTGTCATCTCATGTAAGGTGCTGCCCATACATATGATTTGAAGTGACAAATAATGAAGTCTATGTACAACTCTTTCAGGATGGCTTTAGACTGGGCTAAGCACTTTGGACAAACAGAGGTGGTTGACCTGTTGGAATCTTACAGGTAAGCTATGGCGGCTTCGCTAAAACAATTGTTTAATATAGTACGTAAACATCTGTGTCTCCCACCTTTTAATCAGAACAGTTTAATTTTATATACTCTAAAATATGACCTAAACAACAAGATTGGGAGTCAGAACATTTTGGAAGCATATTTAAAAAAACAAAAACAAACGAACAGGAAGTGTAGCATTATGGTGATTTTTTTTTTTTTTTCTTTTTTTTAAGCAACTCCTATGATAAATATGGTAAACAAACTTCTTTCTGTCATTAGCATTTGTTGTCCCACGTCATCGTAGTTGGAATTTCCATTCCTAGATGAAACGAGTCATCGTAACTTACATAAATACGTAGGTCACTTTGAAAGTTATGCCTCCTACTTCCATGGAAATGACAACAGATACGAAGAGCAAATGACACTACTTGGTAGTGCAAGTTCTCAGCTACACAGTTCTATTTTTTCAACACCATTAGCTGATTTGCATGGATGAGCTGATCAAGTGCTCTTCATTTTGAGGTATGGCAGCTGTGCTTGTTTTTTCACATCACTGTAACCACTGCTGAAATGCACCTGCCTCTGCCTCACTTTACTAACACCCACTGTCTGGTCTCCACAAATGTCCAGCAAGTCGTGAGGAAAACTGTTTTCCTCATGGAGTAATTCAACAACACAGCCTTGCATAAAGCACCGTTTTGTCAGGTTTCCCCTCTGGTGCCATCTGTTACATAGAAGACTGTCATGGAATATTGGCAGTAAGGTTCAACCTCTGCTGCCAACATCTGCCTCTGACCCTGCCCAGTGTAGTAAAATAGGGGGCGTTACTTTTGGAGCAGCCTTCATGTGTGGAGGAGATACTGATTCTGTACCATGTTTCCAAAGTAAGCATCTGAAATGAAAATAGTGCTTTTCTATGATGTTTTATTCTGTGTTGGTGATGCATTATATACCTACATAAAATGAACATTGTATGCCAGTACCATGCAGCCAGAACACTAAGGAGCTGATGGTAGGGAAGTGTTTGGAAAATACTCTTTTTAAATGTTTTTCCCTTAGCAGATGAAAAAAAAAAAGTAAAATGTTAAAAAGAAAGACATATATATACTTCTTCTCGGGTTTGCTTATGGTTATGTTTTGATGAAATGTAGGAAAGTTAATGCTAACAGCTGAAGTTCACCTGCTCTGCAGGGTAGTGCTCAAGTCAGTAATATTGTGGACATGTGGTTCTGCTGCAGTGTAGACTTAAAAATTGGTTACATGTAATCTTCTGAGTCTTGATCTAAGCTTGAATTGATGGGTGAATGCAAGCCCGAAGGAAGCAACTGAATATGTATATTTGTATGTTTTAGTGCTTCAATGGAATTTGGAAATCTGGATGAAAGTTCTCTGGTCCAAGCAAATGGTAATGACCTTGGAACAGAGGACAGAGAGTTGTTGAAAGCTTATCATCACAGTTTTAATGATGAGAAGGTGGATTTCGACCTGATCATGCACTTACTTTACAACATCTGCAATAGTTCTGATGGGGGTAGGTATACATACACAGTCTCATGTTATTGCTGTGGATTCAACTTCTGAATGAGTCATTTTTTCAGTAGGACCAAATAGGGAAGACCTTCTGGGTAGCAGTATGCGTGGCACTAACTGGTATTTTTATATATTTTAAGTGAGTGTCTGGTTTAATGTTGTGAATGGATTCTCTCTTTTAGGAGCAATTTTAATATTTCTTCCTGGATACGATGAGATAGTTAGCTTGAGAGACCGAATTATTTTTGATGACAAGAGATTTGTTGATAATGCACACAGGTAAAACCTCTAGTTTCAATGATTGTCTCTAGTTTTTTCTTTCTTTAAATATACTTAAAGACTACTCTTTGTTTTGCATTAGATACCAAGTATTCACACTTCATTCAAATATGCAAACTTTGGATCAGAAGAATGTGCTTAAAACTCCGCCTTCTGGCATCCGCAAAATAGCAAGTATCCGATGACTTCTTCAGATACTGCTCTCCGTAGTCTTTGCTTTTACAGTTACTGTTATGTTTTTCTGCCTGCAGATTCTTTCTACTAATGTTGCAGAAACCAGTATCACAGTCAGTGATGTTGTATTTGTTATTGATTCGGGAAAGATGAAGGAGGTATGACTGGGGGGAAGTAAACTTCCTAAGATTGTTTTAAAATAATAATACTAAGCTGTGATTTTTGGGGAAGTGGTGCTTTTTTATTAGCAGTCTAAAAACCTGGTGTGTGTAAAGTAACAGAACTCGCTGAAGTTTTGACATCCCTTTTGTTTATAACAAACCATAAAGATGCAAGAAAGTTGCCTTCTGACAGCCAGCTGCTTAAAAACCCTGGAAAAGCTGCTGCTGATTAGACAAGTAACTTGTCACTTCTGTGTACATTTTAAGGGAAGCCCATTAGTTTAGACCTTCATCCTCCTGGAAGTTAGAGAATACTGGGAGTTCCCTTTGTTGTTTTAATTGTATGTGAATGAAGTGTAATCGAATGTTAAGTTTTCAAATGTTTATGATATATTGAATGCCCCTTACTGGTTACTTGTGAAATAAACATAGATAACATAATTGAAGTACAGTTCAAAGCTCAGTGTATGGAGTAGATTTTGTGGGATATACCCGCAGTAGATCAACCAAGTTCTTATATTAATACAAGTATTTTGTGTTTCTGCACCAAATGCAGGAAAACTAGGACATAATTTCCAGGTGAGGAAATGAGCAAAATTTCATTGTGCATAATAGCGTATTTTTGCTTTCTGTTATGGTGCAAAGCACAACTCATCATTTCTTGACTTAACCTAGAAAGTTTTCGATGTAGAAAACTGTACCGAAAGATGTTGTGAAAGAGGTGGTGTAAATTCACCTACAACAAAGTACTTTAGAATGTAACTGTGTTCCAGAAGTCAGTGGTGCTTAGTATTGGTTTGAGGAGAACATTGTTGTCAGTGTAAGCCATTAGTAATTGTTCTTTCATGTACCCTAGTAAATCTTGATTTTATTTCCTTGTTTTTCTTTTTTAGAAGTCTTTTGATGCTCTGAGTTGTGTTACAATGTTAAGAACTGTGTGGATTTCAAAAGCCAGTGCTATCCAGAGAAGAGGGAGGTAATAAATACTTTGTACGTATTTTTATCTTGCAAGCATCCGCTACCCTGTACACTGAGAATGAAGTACTGAATGTAAGAGGAGCAGTGCTGGATAACAGTATTATTCTGGTCCGATGTAGTGTTTGACAGTGGCCAGTATTAATTCTCTGCAAGAAAAGCAAGGGTCAGCATATACTTCCTTAGAGTAATTTCCTGATAGAAATGTGACTTGGGAAATTCCCAAAGCTTTACAGTAGGTTCGTTTTTCTTCCGTGGAGGAATTTGTTCTCCTTTCACCTCAGTACTGCCAGCGCCCACTGGGCCCTATGGATTTTACACAACTTACTTTACTGTGGGAAAAGGAAGGCCTGTTACAAGTTTTCCATACTGCTTCATCGCTCTATTAGAAGAGACATTGAACAGTAATTCCTACATTCCTTTGTCAAATAAATTCCCGACTTCTGTTCTTCCCAGTGCTGGGTGAGGGCTAAGTGCAATAGTGGGTCCTGGGGGACTGTGTTTGCTGCTACAGCATTGGTATGAGTCTGCTGGAATTTCGTTCTGCCTGTGTTTGCTGTTTGTCCCCTCGCTCATTTGTTCAGCCCTTGTTCTACTTCTTACTCTGGACTGACTCCTGGTTCTTTGGGGCATGTTGAAGGGTTTTGCCAGAGGAAGAAATGAAGATATTCCTTATAGCAAAAACAATGTGATTCAGATTGACCTTGAACTTGCAAAACAAACAAAAAAACCCCAAACAACCAGAGAAACAAAAAACAACAAAACACTTTGGATGCTCAGGGAGCGCTTGCTTAACTTATTTTTTGTTTTTCTAGATCTTCCAGTGTTGGGGTAAAATCACAATAAATTTCTGTCGTATCAAAAGTGGTTCATGTTCTAGAAGTCTCTCGCTTCACATTTGGCTAAATGACAACTTTGTCTTTCTGTTACATATGCTTGTACACTTCTGTTCCATATCTGTGGGATGTTTTTGCATGTATATGTATGTTTTATGGGGGAGTTCATTGTTTTTTGTGATATTTTGCATTCCTCCTTTAGTTTAAAAGATGTTATAATTAATAGCTTACCATATTTTATGTTCAAGAGCTGGGCGCTGTCGGCCTGGAGTCTGCTTCCATCTCTTCAGCAAGCTCCGATTTCAGAATATGTTGGAATTTCAGACTCCGGAACTTCAAAGAATGCCGCTTCAGGCATGTGTTCTCTTATAAATTACAACTTCAGTGTAGTTGTTAGTGTCTAGCCATGTTATCAGTCACAGCAGGAGTTTTTTTGTGTAATCTTAACTTTGGATTTTTAACTTGTAGGAGCTTTGTTTGCACACAAAACTACTGGCTCCAGTTAATTGCCCAGTTGTTGACTTTCTCATGAAAGCTCCTGATCCTCCACCAGCTTTAATTGTGAGGAACGCCATACAAATGCTCAAGGTCAGCATAGGTACAGATCTAGATGGAATCGTATTTGCTTCTGTGCTTTTGGTGTGGCAACATGTGTTACTGAGTTTTGTGTTTCTTGAGACTGTTTAGTTACTGAAGGATGCTTTGTGTTTTTGTTCTGTTTTCATTTTTGTCATGTTTTCGTGTTAAGGGAAAAGAATGCTTAAGAACGTGGTCTCAAACTTCACACAGAGTTTGGCGTACGTTCTTAGTAGTCAGAGCAAGTCTATTTAATGTCTTGTATTCACATCTTTTCTATTTTCGCTGTATATTATTTTTGTCTATGCTCTTCTCTGCCCCACCCCCCACTTACTGTTTTGTTATCAGAAAATAGATGCCATGGATGTTTGGGAAGACCTCACTGAACTTGGTTATCATCTTGCCGAATTACCAGTAGAGCCACACCTTGGTAAAATGGTGCTGTGTGCTGTTGTTTTGAAGTGCCTGGATCCCATTCTCACTATTGCTTGCACTCTCGCGTATCGAGAGCCTTTTGTTCTACCTATGGTGGCCTCTCAAAAGCGTGCAGCTATGCTGTGCAGAAAACGTTTAGCTGCAGGAACATTTAGTGACCATATGGTGCTCCTCAGGGCTTTCCAGGTATTGTTCCATCTTCAGAAAGGGTACCAATAATAGCTTATGTAATAAGGAAGTGGTATAACATTGGATGTGAAATGATTGACTAGAGGGAGTCCTTAGAGAATAAAGGTTCTTTTTGTGTAGCAGCTTTACTGTCTTGAACTAATTAGTAATGTTGTAAGAAAACATTGTATTCAGCTGTTCAGTTTTATATTTTTTAACCTAAGTTTCAACCATTACCATTTTGACAGGATAGAAAACAACATAGAGATAGAGAGATGTAGGAGATAGATTAAGTTAATGTAGAGAATTGGGTAAACAAAATTTAGTAATTGACTAGAGAAATGGTTTAATACATTTCAGTTTCAGAATTGTTTTTGGCCTCTTTTTATTAACATATGTCACTGTATTTAAGTGCATTTTCTTATTTTCAAATTTGTCTATAGATTTGTTTAGCTGAAAAATACTCTTTGTAGGCATGGCAGAAGGCACGACGTGACGGCTGGGAGAGGGTCTTCTGTGAAAAAAACTTTCTTTCTCAAGCTACAATGGAAATCATCACAGGGATTAGAACTCAGTTACTTGGTCAGCTTAGAGCTTCAGGTAAGAAGCTCAGATTTTTCTTAACATAGTTTTTGAATTCAGTCTAGTACAAGTGTATATAGATTGTGACAGGAATAGTATTCACTGATTTTGTTTTCCTTTCCTAATGTGAAATGGACATGTACTTTCTGAGTGTGGTGAAGATGCTAGAGTGAGGAACTGTAGCTGATAACAGAATTAGATGCTAACCTAAGTGAAAATGCCCTCATATGTCCTCATTTCACTGGTTTTCGTAAGAAATCTGGTATGACTCGTATGTGAAATGTTGCCTTGAATTTTTATGTCCTATTAATTTATTTCTGTAAGAATGAATTACGTTTTGTGTTAGCATGAAACATCAAGAAGTATTTCCAGTATTTTTTTTCTTGGTGCTGTTAAAATTGGCAGTCTGAAAAATGCAGCCAATGCATAGTTTATTTCACCTTTGTCTCGAATTCCTTTTCAGAAACAGGAATATGAATAAGCAATCCAGTGTAATTTCTGTGTCCTCTTCAGGTTTTGTCAGAGCCAGAGGAAGTGCTGATATTAGAGATGTTAATGCTAACTCTGAAAACTGGGCTGTGGTTAAAGCTGCCTTAGTGGCTGGGATGTACCCCAATCTTGTGCATGTGGACAGGGAAAACCTGGTTTTGACAGGCCCAGAAGAGAAGAAAGTGCGATTTCATCCTACGTCTGTTCTTAGCCAGGCTCAGTACAAAAAGGTAATAAATATTACTCTCGTTTTTATGAACTGCAGATTCAAAAATATTCTGTCAAAGTGAAGTTTTAGAAACGTGCCTCTAAGTTCGTCAGTACTTTAAAGAATCGTGCGTGTGCCTGTTTTTAGACACTGTGATTTTAAAAAATGCTTTTCCTGCCGGGATGATAAAATAAAGCACTGGCTTAAGAGCACTGTTTTTTCACCAGAATTTAATTCACTTAATCCTTCTATTGGGACAAGATAATATGGCATAAAAAAAAAACAAGCAGCCTTGTTAGGAACCTGTTCTGGAGGTACAGTAATCTCTGCTGATAGTAGCAAGAAGTTCTGCTCTGAAGCTCAAATTTCTAGATACATGGAGAAGCAAGGTTTAGCTTCCCAGATGTTTGAATGTTGTTCTGAAGTGCGGTTGAGTTTTTCTGTGTGTATCTGTTCACATATTTGTACGTTTAAAATAATAAACATGTTTACATTTATTTTAATTACAAATAGAAGTTAAAACAGCCTAGTCTCTCGGTTGCTCTTGTGCAGATTCCGCCATCAAATGGGCAAGCTGCAGCTGTTCAGGCACTCCCTACTGACTGGCTTATATATGATGAAATGACAAGAGCTCGCAGGATAGCAAATATCAGATGTTGTTCAGTTGTAACACCTGTCACTGTGGCACTCTTCTCTGGACCAGCTAGGTTACCACATAATGCTTTGGAAGAGCCTTTGTCCTTTCGAGGTATATGGGGTTTTGGATTTGGAATGTTTCAGTTGGATATACAGCAGTATGTGGCATAGAAGGCTTCTTTCACAAGAATATGCAATACATGTGTTAGTGAATTCTTAAAGCTACAAAGCCACGGTACCTGTAGCTGTTGAAGAATAGTTTTCTGGTTCTGTAAGTAGTGCCTCAGGCACAGGCAAGTAATCTTCTAAATGTGTGTGATTTTTCAAAGAACATTGAGTGCTACATCTTTCTAATTTTGAATGTAACTGTTTAGGCATTTAATTCTTTATTATACTATCAGAAGTAACCACCATCTTGGCCTTACATGCTGCTGTAGGTAAAGATTATGAAACATATGACAAGGATTGGAATCTGTATTCTTAGTCTACGGTGATTTTTTTTTTTCTTGGGGTTCTCATTACAGGGCTGATTTCTTTGCAGATGCTAATTGATTATAAACAGCAATTACCCTGTTACGCTTTCTTTCTGTTACTGGTCCTCCGTTCTGAAAAATTACTTTTTAATCAAATATTGTTTCATCTTCCCCATATTTCTAACTTGAGTTGTAACTGATTGCTTAGACACGTTCTACCTGTTAAGGTGAAGTCTGAGGCATCCCTCATACAATGCTACTGAAGAATGACCTCAGGAGATCTCCTTCTCTTACTGCTGTAATACGTACGAAAACATACCGTATTAAACCACTTATGTCTGTACTGGACAGAAGCAGGTTTGCTTTCATTTGTCTGAGATTAGTTAACCAGAAAAAATGTTGAACACAGGCATTATTAAGTCCCAGATAATATTGGAATAATTACTTGTAAGTTACACTGATCTGAGAACAGTTCAGCATCATGTTGTGTTATGAGTAGTAGAGAAGTAGATTTACAGAATATCTTCCTCTAAGATTTGAAGGTTTATGATGTAAATGGGGGGGCAGTTATGGAATGCTGCTGCTTAGGGAAGCAGTGGAGCAAGAACTTCAGATTTGTCTCACAGGTTGTTTGGAGGCCTCCTTCAAGAAGGTAATATGCCTAGAAGCCCAGCTGAAGTGCCTCTGTACCAATGTATACAGTGTTGAATAAGCAGGAGGAATTGGAAATGGTGGTGCAATTGTAAAACTGTGATCTCACTGCTATCACAGAAACACGATGGGATAGCTCGTGTAACTGGAACACTATGATTAAGGGCTCTAAGCTTTTCACAAAGGAAAGACCAAGTAGGACAGATGAGTTTCCCTCTGTTGTTAAGAAGTGGCTAGACTGTGAAGAGCTGCCTCTGAGAAACAGTAATAACAAGTTTGAGAGCTTGTGGGTTACAAAGAGGGACTCGTCCAGTAAAAAACGTGTGGTGGTTGGGGTCTGTTACAGGCCACATCTGATCACGGAGAGCCTGCTGACAAGGCTTTTTCACTTCAGCCTTGAGGCGTTGTGCTCACAGGCTGTCATCCTGGTGGAGGACTTGAACCACCCAGATATCTGCTGGGAAGCAACACAGCCAAACTGCACGTGATTCGGGAGATTCCTGGGGTCCATTGATGATAAGCTTCTTGTTGCAGGTGTTGGATAGACCCACCAGAGGGGAAATGTTTCTGGGCCTGGTGCTCAACAGTGTAGAAGAGATCATTAAAGAGGTTAAGATTGGAGGCAGCCTGGGTTGCAGTGACAGTGCCCTGGTCAAGTTTGAGACCTTGAGGAATGTGGGCCTGGCAAAGAGCACACCCTCGTGGAAGGAGATGTTATGGCCCATGTGAGATGAGGAGATAAAGTGAGACAGACAGCCCAGCTTCACGAAGGGCAGATCATGCCTAAGCGTTCTGATGGCCTTCTGTGATGGAATGACTACTTCAGTTGTCCTTCCAGTGTCCACCAGTGTAGTCTACCTGGACTTGAGCAAGGCCTTTGCACAGTGCAATGGGGAGGGGCCTCTTCTCCCAGGCAATGAACAGGACCCGGGGAAATGGTTTCAAGTTGTACCAGAGGAGGTTTTGCTTGGAATTAGGACAAACTTTTTGTCTCAGAGAGTGGTCAGGCACTGGAATGGCTGCCCAGGGAGGTGGTGGAGTCGCCGTCCCTGGCAGTGTTCAAGAGGTGCCTGAATGAGGAGCTATTAGATATGGTTTAGTGCTTGTGGTAGCAGTGGTAACGAGAAGACAGTTGGACTAGATGATCTTATGGATCGTTTCCAACCTTGTGATTCTGTGCTTCTATGATTTTGAGATTCCTAGAAATCCTTGTTTGAGCCTGTTGTGTATCACTATGATCCACTTAAATCCACATAGCATCAGTTGCATGAGGGGACCCTCCCTCTGAACATCCAGCCCCATACGGGCAGTAAGGGTGCCAGAAGGTGCTGTGCTTTGCTACCAACCACATCCAAAGCAGCTCTGAACCCTTCACGTTCAGCTTAAGAAAACTTGATTTTCATAATTAGAAAGTCTGCCACTGTTTTAATTCCTGAAGTTAATTTACCAGAAATGCTGACGGTGGGTGAGTAGGACCACTGCTTCCTTGATTTGCATAGGCTTTGGTGTAGTGGGTTAACAGGGTGGATCTAGACTTGGTGTGAAATGGTATTGGCCTCTTTATAAACCCTAAGAGGGTGGATGCACGCAGTGGTATAAATCTACACTTTCCCAAGATAAGTTAAGTAACAAGCTTTAGAACAAGCTTTTCTGAACTGTGTCTGTGGTAGTTGTCCCTAGGTTGTAGAAGATGCTAGTAGTTACTCTGTTTCTGCTCTGTTTTTCTTGCTCTCCTCCTCTTCCCTCAACAGTACTTAAAATTTAGGTGGTAAATATACTAGCAGAAGTTGGTCGCGTCAGCTGTGGAGGTAGGACCAACATGGGCTTTAACTTCAAGGTAGCATTAAGCCTTTGTTCCACCTCAGAAGAACTTGTTTGAGATGGTGGAAATGGCAGTAGTGTGCACAGAGAACACTTTGATGTGGTAGTGCTTAGTTTGATGTTAGGTGTAAAATTCTGAGAATACTTTACAGCTTTCTTATGTAGTATTTCTGTAGCAACCAGTATTGATTGTTCTGTTAGAAAGGAAAGCCAGTATGGTTACATTAAATTACTTAAATTCATAGGTATGAATGGAACAGATTAATATCCTTAAGTTGTAGTTACGTAGTCCTGAAGTCTCACAAATTATAATATAGTTAGTAATGAAATAAGGCATGCAAATGATATTATGAAATGTCTGTTGTCAGCATTGGCACTGAAAATTGTGATGTACACACTTTCTTCCTCCGCAGACCATTTCATTTGATAGTTTGAGCCAGTTTATTTAAACTAAATAGCAATTTAGAAACAATATAGCAGAATATTTGTATTGCTTCTAGCTGGAAAATGCATTTCAAAGGTTAGCAGTTATGTTCTGCTTTTAATGACAATTAGCAAGAAGAAATGAAGTACAAAGAAATTTTCATTTATCCTTTTCATTTAAGTTTGATGGTATAGAAGTTCATCTATTTCGCCATCTGTTCCCTAGAACTTCTATTTGAGTATAAAGAAGAGAGAGTTTTAATCTTTCTTGTGATAGCCAAGGAGCAAGACCCTTAAGGAATAGTTTTTTAATAGAAATCAAGAATTACTTATAGAAACGAGACTCCATTTTAGTAGTATGTATATATACAGAGAGACATTTATGATTATTTAGGTCTGCTGCTTTCCTAGGAAATAAAGCATACAGCAGTGTGTGACTTTTGCGAAGAGCTTCAAGCCAGAAGTTTGTGTTATAACCTTCATCAATATCAACAAATGGTTACGTGGCTTGTGTCGTGAATGTGGGTGCTCACGTAACAGGACCTCAGGAGTTCTGGGTACTGGAGTTCTGCTGAAGCAAATGCA
This sequence comes from Centrocercus urophasianus, assembly GCF_019232065.1. Classification (NCBI taxonomy): domain Eukaryota; kingdom Metazoa; phylum Chordata; class Aves; order Galliformes; family Phasianidae; genus Centrocercus; species Centrocercus urophasianus. Next base: position 32,729 of record NW_024885490.1, read on the forward strand.
GACGAGCAGACTTGTTACTGAGATGTATTTGCAGCAAATAAATGTAATTTTAAAATATTTTTAATGTAGAAGGAAAACTGTGTTATTTCATGCATTATGCTATGAATAGTGCACATCTGATGACGATTGTATGGAAATGTGAATGCTCGTTTTATATCTGTTTGATTCAGGAAATAGGGTAGCTAATGATGACAGCGATAGTGGGATGGAGGACGAAAGATCCAATGTGGCACTACTGAAGCTAGATGAATGGCTCCATTTCAAATTGGACTCTGAAGTAAGTAATGTTCAGAGAAGCTCTGAATACTTTAGAAGGTGGAGTTAAGACTGGGTTAGGAAACATTCAGCATTCAGATGCGGTAGTAACGCTATCTTGCCAAAGAGTTCAGAACAGTTTTTAGATAATATGGAAGTTAAATTCTGGTCTTCTAAAATGTATTGTCATTTGAATTATTATGCATAAGAAAATGATCTCCCTTAGAAATTAAGCTCTTCCTTCAAAATCGTGTAATACTTTCTTTTCTCCCTGTCAGTCTGTATTCCTACAGGATAAAAGTGAAAGTGAAAAATAAGTTCTGTAAGTTTACTGTATAACTTTGAATTTCTCGTAGAGCTGATTGAAATGGAAAGTTCTAGTAATGACCTTGAAGCACCTTTTTTCTTCCATGTATAGGAACTGAGTAGCTTTCTTTAAATCTTTTTTTTTCTTCCAGCTTTACTGGTGGTTGAGTATGGCCCTTTGGCTTGCACTCTGTTCATCGTAGAATACCAGATGCTGCCTGATAAGAGAGTGTATACCTGTGCAATCTAACTTTCATTAGTGTTTAACAGTTTGTATTCATGACAGGTTGCTGGTTTGCTGATGCAGCTCAAACTCAAGTGGCATAACTTACTTCTGCGCCGTATGAGAGCTCCTTCTAAACCTTGGTCTCAAGCTGATGAAATAACTATAAGAACAATTGTATCTGTTTTAAGTACTGAAGAACAGTTTGCGGGATTGCTGCAGCCTTCAGGAGTTGGTCAGAGGCCAAGGCCTGTTTCTTACAATGAACTTCCTTCAGCACCTACCTGGAGGTCAGCCAGCACCTCAGCAGAAAATGAATTATCTGTTGATTCCTCTAATGCTGAAAAGTAAGCTTCTGAAAACTTATGATTTCACTGATGAAAGTTCCATGTGTGTGCCTGCTGTATGACAGTACAGGTGAGAGCGTTCCTGAATTGTGATCTCAGAGAGATCACAGTAAGTAAAAGTAGTAGCAGAAAGTTTAGCATTGTAAACTGATGCGTGATGAGCAGTATGCATTTCTTAGATTTGAAGTGTTTGATGTAGTTTGTAATTTCTGTAATGCATGTAGTTATGTGATACAGTACTGTGTATACCTTAGTATTTCTGTGATTGCTTGCCAAACCCTTGTATATTAACACCATTTGGTACCAACCTCTACGTTTAGAGTTCTGAGGAAGTCTGCACATCCAGCATTTCATCAGCCAAGGAGATACAAAGAGAAAAACATTTTGTCTTCCAAACGAACATCAGATGAGAAGTCAGATCAGTCATCAGTGAAATCTACAGGCAGCAGTTCCTGTCCTAGCCCACGTGCCAGTCCTTCTCCAATGTCTGGAAAGGTAGCATTCATAAACTACCCACTTTGATATCCACTCTGAATTTCAGAAATAAATGCACTGGTAACTTTCAATAGTGCTGTGCATTACATGGATAAATTAAGATCTTTGTGTTTTGACTTTTAACAGCTGCATAGCACTTTTTTTTTCTTGCAGCTTTCAACCTAGGTTAAATATCCTCATTATGCTAGTTAGATACAGTTAAATTATTTTTTTGTACACTGCTGAAGTCAAGTCTATGCGAAATAGGAAATCAGAGGTAAAGCTATCCAAAGCAGAAGAGTTGTTCTAAAACTGTATATAATAAGCTGAGAAGGTGTTCTAGATTCTTCTTCTGAGCTAGTCCATAATACAGATCTGAAGATATATGTGGTAATTCTGAATGCATTGTTTTTGCTTTGATTTCTGCCTCCTGTTCCTGTAGTAGCAGATACCAAGATACTGATTCTCTTCTTTTTCATTTTGTTACCCACCTTATTTTTGCTCCTTTAATTTGTTTTTCTTGTAATGTTTTCTCTTTGAACGACAAACACTTCAACAAAGCGTGTGGTTCGTGGTGAGGCTGCTGCGGTAATTCTCCCAGTATGTTGAGATGGTCAACCAAAGTGATAGTAAACCAATCACTAAGAAGTAAACCTATTCTAAACCTCTAGGTATTGACACAGTGTCATTGGAGGGCTTAGGAATTTTGAAGTCTATCCGTTTGAAAATTTAGTCACTGTGGAAGAGAATGGGTGTTTCCTGAAGTACTTGAGGCAACAGTTGGGAAGGATTGATTTCTAGAAGGACACAAGGTGTGTCAAACATCAAAGCGTTTAAGTTAATCACTAGGCTACTGAGTCGTCTTCTTTCTTGCTTGTTTGCTGCTTCTCAAGAATACTTGTTTTGAAAGGAGCTTCGAAAATGTAGAATAGATCTGAAATGCATTTAAAAGGCAATCCATACAGAATGCAATTAAAAGCCAATCCATGCAGAACAAACTCAGCAGTTCCGTGTTTGTAATACAGTCTGGGGGTGGAGAGCAGGAATACAGTGAAAAGATTTGTCCTTATGTTGTAAGAGTTGAAAACTAAAAGTTCATCATAAGTGAATTTTTCTGGTGTTCCAAAACTTCACCAAGACTTAAGTCTGCTAGTTTGCTGCTTTATAATGAGAAGCAGCAATCTGCAAAACCTTGATATTTCTCAACAGAAAGGTGTACAGTCTGTTACGCCAAGTAATGAACGAAAACCAAGCAGAGCTTTTTGGGAGAGCAGCTTGGTCTACTTTATTTTCTGTTCAAGGATCTGGCTGCTTTCAGGTGAGTTCTTACTTTGTCCTTACTTAATACCAGTTATGAGGGGAGTGCAGCAGAGATGACTCCAGTGTGAAGATTTTTACTTAGGGTTTTTGACTTTCTAGTTAGTAAAGTGTAAAAGCAAATGAATGTGATGGCTAAGAAAAGTGTTCTTCATTCATGTCTGTAATGTGCCTTCTCAGGTAACTTGACCTTATTGCTCAAGTAGTGAAGACGGAATGGCATTCAGGCATCTGTCAGGTTGTTTTTAATGAGTTAGCTACATTAATCCATTAAAAAGAAACAAACGAAAAAGCTGAAGGATTGCTACAGTTACCTTTGCAGTCAAAAGCTAACGTTGTAAGTGAACAAGCAGCTACAATGCATTGGCAGTTCTGAGAGACTGATAAGTGACTCACAGTAGGACAGACTTGGATGAAATCTCTCATGCCTTAGCAGTGATTTCTGAAACCTAGAAGGCTAGGAAGTTGTATTATGATTCTTGAGCAGCTTTGTCTTGCCTTCACAAATGTTTAGGTCAGAGGATTGGTCTTCATGACCTTTGAAGGGTACGCAGTAATATTTTGCTTGGTGAATTCTAGTTTAGAGAGATACTTGTCAACATAGAACCTGATTGGAAGTTAAAGACCTGGTGTGGTTGGGTGAATCTGTGTATCAGCTGCATTGTCAAAAGGGCTAAACTGAACTTTCCCCGTTCAGTTTGCAAAAGCCTACTATATCTTTTTCCCACAAAACTGTTCATAAAAGCTAGTCTAATGAACAAGTCCAGGTGAATGCAGCTGTCATAGTGATGGCATGTAATGATTTGGCCAAAGCAGATGTACTGTTGGAAAGGAATGTTGGCGTGCTATTTGGTACTGAAAATGATCTGCTGTGTTGGTGCTCTCCTCCAGAAAGGAAATGGAAAGAAAGAGATGCTGAAATCTGGAGTGTCAGTGGTTGATGTTACCTTACCTCCATTTTTCACATTCATGAGAATTTGAAATTTACATTGCAGTTAATGTTTTACTGCATCAAGTCTCTCTTTTTTAAAAAATTTCCATTCCATCCACTAATTTCCACTGACGTCTGTCTTGAGCTAAATCTGTTTCAACTGCGTGTCTGGTGATTTAATGCTGGTAGATAAGGAGGGTCAGGCAGAGATCAGCGAGGGAAACTCAGCGCCCACAAATCCGTGTGTCCCAATGGGATGCACCCATGAGTTCAAAGGGAGCTGGAAACAGTGATTGCCCAGCCACTCTATCATCTTTGAGAGGTATTGGAACATGGGGAAGGTGTCTGTGGAATGGAAGAAAGCCACTGTCAGTTCATCTTCAAAAAGGGGAAAGGAGAAGGAGCTGGGCAACTCCAGGCCTTTCACCTTGACCTCTGTACCAGGGAACGTCGTGGAATAGATTATCTTGAGTACAATCACACAGCATATGCAGGACAAGCAGAGGATCAGGCCTAGTCAGCATGGGTTCATGAAAGGCAAGTCCCACTTGACCGTCCTCATCATGAGGCCTGTGGACGTAGTCTGCTTAGACGTGCGTAAAGCCTTTGACCTGTTTCTCCCAGTATTCTCTTGGAGAAGACAGCAGCCCATGGCTTGAACAGGTACACTGTCTAAAAACCTGGCTGGATGGCTGGGCCCAGCTCATGGAGGTTAAATCCTCCTGGTTACTAGTGGTGTTTTGCAGGCGTCAGCATTGGACCTGGCCTTGCTTAATGTCTTTGATGATTTGGGTGAGGGATTGAGTAACACCTCAGTGAGTTTGCAGATGACAGCAGGTTGGGAGAAAATGTTGATGTGCCTGGGTGCAGGAAAGCACTACAGAGGGATCTGGATGGGCTGGATCAATGGGCTTAGGCCAGCTGTATGACCTTGTAACAAGATCCAGTGCCCAGTCCTGCATTTTGGTTACATTTGGACTCCTTGGTTCAAGGAACTTTTAGAGAGTATCCAATGGATGGCCACAGAGATGATGAGGGGCCTGGAGCATTTCTTGCATGAGGTAAGACTGAGAGACCTGAGATACCAACCTGGAAAAGATGAGGAGGGATCTTACTAGTGCTTAAAAATATCTAAAGGGTGGACGTCAAGTAGATGGAGGCCAGGCTCTTATTTTTGGTGGCCAGTGACTGGGCAAGGGGTGATGGGCACAAGCTGGAACACAAAGTTCCATCTGAACATGAGAAAGAACTTTGCTCTTAGGATTGACAGAGCATTGGAATGAGCTGTTCTCACTGGAATGAGAGAAGTTGTGTCGAGTTCTCTGGAGGTGTTTGAGACTAGCGTGGATACTTTCCTGTGTAACATACTCTAGGGAACCTGCTTTAGGAGAAGGGTTGGACTAAATGATCCCCTGAGGTCCCTCCCAGCCTCTGTGAATCTGATTTGTGGGCCTTTCCTGGGCTGCGTAGAGCTTCGGTTCTATGTCTGGAGCGCCTCCTCCCCTTCTCTTGCACAGGTCTCAGGGCCTGCAGGGCTGCTTCTCTCCCATTTCTCACTCCTCTCTTAGCTGCTGTTGTGCAGTCGTTTTCCCTCTCTTAACTCTGATTGTCTCAGAGCACAGCTGGTGTCTCCTGTGGCTCAGCTCCGGCAGCAGCGTATCCCTTTTGGTGCAGTTGGAGGTGGTTCTGCTCTCACATGGGACACTGCTTAATTCTGCTTGCCGAAGCTTCCATGCAGAGACCCCTGCTACCAAAACCTTGCCACGTGAATCCGATTCAGTGTCTTCAAATGGTAGTGCGTGCTGCTAACTGAGGAGTCCAGGGAGAGTACAGCATTATGACTTGCAGAAAAGACGGCAGAATAGGTAGATGAGCTGGATGCGATTCGTTGTTGTAGTTTTGATTTTTTTGTTTTTGGAGAAAGGAGATAAGTAGGGGAAGAAATCTTGTTTGTTTCCTTTTTTATACTCTCTGAATGTTTGTCTTTTTTGTAATTTATTCCCTGTTCTTTGGAGAAAAAGAAAACCAAAGCAGCTCTGACTTCTGTGTTTGACAAACAGCTACCTTGTATTAATTCTGTGTGAAAATTTAACAGAAGGTGGGAATGAAAATGCAATAACATCTACAACTTAACAGAATAGCTAATGGACTGTTATGTAATACGGTGTTATTGTTGATGTTTTTATGACATGTAAAACTTTGCTGAGTCTTTCAGTGTAGTCACAAGTGACTAATAGACTTTGCTCGTGGTCAGATTTCAGAGAGCATCTTTGAAGAGGAAAAAAGAAAGATACTTTTGGTTTTTCTAGATTAAACATTTTTATACATCCAGCTGCTTGAGGGATATAGTGAGATCACCCTAAAAGTAATTTGAATGCTTAGTCTTCAGTGCAATCATTATTGAATTCCACAGTTTAAAACTGTGTTTTTCCTTTTGTGTTTCAGTTTTTGTTCCAGAGATTTGCTAGGATGTCTTTAGCGATACAGGCTTGGGGAGGAAAGGCTGGAAAGCTGCCTGATGGAAAGGGACCTTGGTGTACCGATGGACAGTGAGCTGAATATGAGCCACCTGTGCCCTGGTGGCCAAGAAGGCCGATGGCATCCTGGCCTGTATGAGAAATGGCGTGGTGATCAGGAGTAGGGAAGTCGTCGTGCCCCTGTGCTCAGCACTGGTGAGGCCCCACCTCGAGTACTGTGTTCAGTTTTGGCATCTCAGCACAGAAAGGACATGGAGGTGCTGGAGCAGGTCCAAAGAAGAGCAGCAAGGCTTGTGAAGGGCTTGGAGAATATGGCCTGTGAGGAGAGATGAAGGAGCTGGGGCTGTTTACTCTGGGGAAAAGGAGGCTGAGAGGAGACCTTACTGCTCTCTTCCAATATCTGAAAGGTGACTGCAGCGAAAGTGGGGTTGGTGTCTTCTCACTGGTGACAGGAGACAGGCTGAGGGGAAATGGCCTCAAGTTGTGCCAGTGGAGGTTTAAGTGGATATGAAGAAAAACTTGTTTACAGAAAGGGTTGTTAAGCACTGGAATAGGCTCCAGGGAGGTGGTTGTGTCACCATGCATGAATGTATTCAAGAACCGTTTGGATGTGGTGCTCAGGGACATGATTTAGGGGAAGGTTGTTAGAGTAATATGGTTGGACTTGATGATCTTGAAGGTCTTTTCCAACCTGATCAGTTGATTCTGTGATTCTATGGCAAATAGTTCTTCAGACCGAAAGAGTCTTAAGGATCTTTACACAACTGTTCTCTATTTATGGCCGTGATTCTACAAAGAGGAAACCTATCACTTGTTTGCACTTTACTGAATTAAGCTTAGAATAGAGAGAATAATAATCTTTGTTTTTAGAAAGGCACAGGATATGTGGTTCAGATGTTCTTGTGTGTAGTGGTGGTCTGTTCAGTGAGAATTGTCTTCTTAAAAAATGATGTCTTACCGTGGATGGAAAGAAAGCTTGAACCAACTGGGCTGATGTTTAGTCTTCTTTCAGCCCTATTTAAAAGAATCAAAATCTTGTGCAGGGAGGTTCCAATGTATGTCTCAACAGCAAAGAGAATGAGTTCTTCCAGAGAAACTGGAAGTAATCGCCTTTATCTGTCTTGTTGCAGGTAGTTTAATACAGAACAGACTTCTCTAATTCTCTGCTTATTTCTAGGAGCTAGACCCGCTAATTGGAGAGCAGTTGCTCCAGCTCTGGGATCATACTACTTCAGCAGGAAAAAGCTCAACTGACAACGTAAAGTAATAAAACAGAAGTAGGTATTTCTTGTATTATTTGCTTTTTGTGATAGAGGAAAAGCTATCTATGTGCAATTTAGCTCGACAGCGTTTGTCCTTGCAGCTGTTAAGAAATAAGAGAAGGTAATGTTTGCTAACTGCTTGCTTTTTTTTCCAGCCCTGGGTGTCAAAAATTACTTAAAGCCAGAAATGTGCCTCCAGTGAGAAGATGAGGAAGAAGATGGTGCAACAAGGCCTGAAAGTGTTAGTGATGCTGTGCAGCTAGCACTGGAAGAGTAAAAGGAAATAAAGTTGACTGTAATATTTCTCATGTATTAACAAAAATCTTAACGTTGTTCACCCGCCTGATTTCAAGTGAATTATTTTTTTCTACAGTAAAATATTTAGTGTGTAGGTGATTTTCAGAAATAGGGTTAAATTAAGAACAAAATCTGCCATTGTGCTTACTGAGTTTTAAATGGCACAGCAAGTACAGTTTGAACTGTTGAAGTACACAGTTACGTTCAAAGCTTTTTCAGCATGAGTGGTAAAGAAACCAGTGTAATAATTGGTCTTGTGTGTTGTTGAAATGAAATAAATTTCCTTTACTAAAATGAATGAAAGATTTCCTTAAGTATTAGTTGACGTTCCATGTGAGAAATCAATATGTATTCATACAAACAATTGAGCAGCTGGAGAATATAGAAGTTCACTGAAATATGTAAATCAAAGGGAGTGTGAGACTCCTTTGAGAGTTGTCTTGTTTGATGTCTGCTCCCAGTTGGTAGTTTTACACCTTGTTAACGATGAGCGTAGTTTACTAAGTCTCAGTTGCGTGGTAATGGGTGAAAGTCAAGTAGGGCCCCACTGTGGGCATTCTTAGGAGGGGATTTGGGTTCATTAAAAAATAACTGCCAGCACAGCTTTCTTTGATTACCGAGTTTCTCTTTACAGGTTAAGTTCTTGCTTTGTAAGATTAGTGTCAATTCCCTCTATTTGCTGTCAGCACGATGTTTGTAGTTGATGTTAAAATAAACACAGAGCGTTTTCTGCCTCTGAGCCTGCTCTTTTGGTGTTGATGTCTACTGAAGTGTTCCTAGGGAGTACAGAATGCTCCGTTCATTCTTGCGTGCTGTGTAGTGTCTGCTATGCATACCCAGTTGGTACTGACTTCACAAGTCTGCTTGGATGCTGGTAAAGCTAGTATTGCCTGACAGGGTATTTCTGGAGAGCACGAATGCAATGAAGGTGTAAGTCTATTGTCATGTTCTCCAGTACTGCTGGGCTGTAGCATGCAAGACAACTTGGGCTTGTATTGCCTTGTACAGTATTTTGGAGTCCTGTGCACGTGAGGGTTAGAACTGGATGGGTAGCAGGAGTGGGATGTGACTGGTCAACAGGCTGAGAGTGGTGCTGCTGTGGTGTGACAATAGAAATGACAGTCTGTCCGTGGAGTCTTGACATTTGTTTGGAAGTCACTAGTGCAGACGAAGCCGTTTTCTTCTTCCTGCCTGCCTGATAACCATGGTCATGCAGGTCTTCATGTGCACAGGTATTGGAACTGGCCCAGTCTTAGTGGATCACTACACTTCCCTGTCTTTAGGATATAGGTGATCTTACTACTCATCTGTATTTATTCCTGTATTGTTATTCAGAGAGAATTACTTATCCCTAAAGATTTTGGTCTAGTAGATGTTACTATAATCCTTGGTACTTGGCAAGGCTGCCTTAAAAGTGTCCCAGCCTACAGTGAAGGTATTTTTTGGTTGGTTTGCTTTTCCCTCTTAGCACCCTTTGTTGTGGGTTCCCTTGTTGTTGTGTTGTGTTGATACATGTAAGAAATTTCTTCAACCGTCAGCTAAATGGAGAAGTAGGAATTTACAGCTGTTTTTCTGAGCTGTAGGCATGGTTGATTATATCATCTTTCATTACTCAATAATTACCATTTAGAAGAGATACAGCTTACATTGTAGAGAAGTTGGTAGTTATTTCATTCCCAGATAAAATTGGAGCTCAAGGAAGACCATACCTGAGATGAATAAATGGTTAGAGAACAAAGCTTGGGAACTTGCCGTGAAGCAACTGAAGCCTTGAAAAGTCCTCTGTGTGCAGATACTTGCACTAATCTTTAAAAAAGGTTGCTTCTGATCTCCATAATTGTAAACTGAGCACTCTGTAGTTGTAAGCAGGTCACAGAGTTGTAGGGATTGGAAAGGACCACTGGAGATGATCCAATCCCACCCCCTGCTAAAGCAGGTTTCCTGCAGCAGGTTGCATGGTGAGGTGTGGAGATATTCTTGAGTATCTCCAGAGGAGGAGATGACACAGCCACTTTGGATGGCCTGCTCCAGTGCTCTGTCACTCTCGGTGTGGAGAAGCTGGTCTCTGTGTTAGTATGGAACTTCCTCTGTTCTAGTTTGTGTCCGTTACCCCTTGTTCTTTTCAGTGGTGTGCAGTGATGGAAGATGTATGTATATATTCAAATAGATATATTTGAATTGTAAAATAGCAGGAACGTGGAATTCATTAGTATAATAAAAAGCTTAGGACTGAAAGTGTCTAAGTATTTGATAGGGTACCGAGATAAACAATTATGCCTCAACAGGTAAACAGCTTGCAGGAATACTTTATGGACATCTTGTTTCCATTCCTCTCAATTGGCTTACCTAGTTGCAGCTTCCCTAACAACTGCAAGGCTCACCTTCTCTTTGTATTCAAAATCCAAATTTGCATATTTATAGCATGTTTATAGCATTTCATATAGTGTGAAAGAGCATTCAGAAGCGGATTCTGTGAAAATATTTTTTAGGCTTTGATTAAAAA
>NW_024885491.1:0-10868 GCF_019232065.1 Centrocercus urophasianus
ACTAAACTGATGTCTGCCTACGGGACACCTCAAGTCATCGAGAGCGATCAAGGGACTCATTTTACTGGTGCAACGATACAGCGCTGGGCAGAAGAAAATAACATCAAATGGCGATTCCACCTGCCATATAATCCAACAGGGGCAGGCCTCATCGAATGTTATAATGGTATTCTTAAGGCTGCCCTGAAGACAGACTCCCAGTCCCTGCAGGGGTGGACAAAAAGACTGTATGAAACCCTGCGGGACCTGAATGAAAGACCTCGAGACGGCATACCCAGTGCCCTGAGAATGTTGCAGACGACATGGGCCACCCTGCTTAGGATCCAAATTACGGGCACTGATCATCAGGGAAGACCCCAGATTGGTAACGAAAAAAATCTTCTGCTCTCTGCCCCTGAGAATTTATATCCGGGTACCCATAAAATAAAATGGCCCTGGAAGGTGCAGGTAGGACCCAAGTGGTGTGGCCTACTTGCACCTTGGGGGAGACTGTTGGAGGTGGGAGCTGATCCACTGATCATCACTCGTCTTGAATTGTACCAACACATGTCGTGGTAAAATTGTACAAGCGTCGCGATATACTGGATCTCTGTATTAGGGAAAGCTTACCCTTTAGTTAACCTGATCTTTGGTTCATGCTATGAAGGGGTGGAGTTTATGGGAACTGCTGAGTCACTGCCTGAACCTCTGATTGATCACCTGAGGCGAGCCGTGAGTCAGCCAGAGGAGCACAGGTGAAGGCAATTCACCTGTGCTGTTGGAAGGGGTGCAGCTTGGCTCCACCTCTCCTTGACCCATTTAAGAGCTGGCTACCAGTGGGGTTGGGTCTTGTCTGGAGTTCCCCTTTTCTGGTGTTTTTTGTAGGTGATCTTAGTGTACAGGTAAGCCTTCTATTCATTCTCTCTTATTATCTTAGTCTACGTTGTGTAACTCTGTTTTTCTTTTTGTGATTATAACATCTTAATATCCATTACTTATACAGTTTTTTGCTCCGTAACTTAGTTACGTCTCAATCACACCACATTCACTCTGACACTTAGGTTTGCTAGCTCAGGTAATGGTGTTCTGAACATGTTTGAAAGGATATCCTGAATATAGCAGTAGCAGTTATTCAAACACACAGTACTGGACATTTACAGCAGATGGTAACAACAGCGCAGATTACTATTCCTACTACCGCGGCTATAATAATGTAGTTTATCATTTGACAGTTGTCAGCACTATATCTTGGTAACCCAGGGTGTAACAGACTCAGATTTTGGGCCCAATTCCTCATGAGTACTATACTCCTATCTCGGATTAATAGGGGTGTACTGCTGGCACTTCATCAAGTGCACAGGGTACCGCACACCAACAGTTCCCTCTGAAGTCTTTTCCTTTCTCCAACACAGCCGCTTTGTCCGTCCCTGGCCATGCCCCTCAAGGGACAACGGAACCGCAGGTCCAGACTCAGCACTCAGTTAACACTGAAGGTGTGTCTCAGTCACACACACTCAAGAATCTCAACCGACTTCCAAGGCCAGAGTTAAATTCCCTTACCTTGGTCCGTGCATGAAGTTACCTGGTCATAATGGCCAACACCCATGCATACCTGCCCCATGGCTTTCACAGAGCCCATCCTTTATGTAAGAGTCTTGGTTTCTTATCGGCTGTCCCAACGAATCACCTCACCCCCCAGACAGGACTGCTGAAATCGGCAGGGTGCACCTATCCTGTCCAGGGCAGTGTGTCAAGGGGCGATAATTATCCCAGACGAGCCCCCAAATTGTTAGAAATATCCAAATAATTTTCTAGGACGGTATCTATGATGAAGCAGATTTTATTCGCAATTGCAATGGCAGGCCTCCTGCAAGCAGGAGAGCACCCAGGAAAAGTGTTACACCTTTTATTCCCTGTTCCCTGATGCTTATCTCTTTCTCCCCTAGTTCCTCATTGGCTGAGTACTTCAGGTTCATAATCTTCTCGACGTTTCACTAAACATGGAAACACTGGACAAACATAAATTTTTGCTGCATAAGCGTAAATCTGTAGTTAATTAATAAATTTATTCCACACCTGATCATTATTTTGCAGATATCTGCTTGTCCTTCTTTCTACAAAGATAAGCTTGGGAGAAAGATGGGAGTGTCTTGGTGCCTGTCTGTCATGTCCCAACCTTCTCCCAGAGTGAGACAGTTCAGCCTTGTGTAGAGGCCCTAACATCTTTGATGTTTGCTAAATCTGTTCTTCTTTTGCTGGGAATTTCTTATCCTAACAGAACAACTCTACAATGTTTTCTAATCCCTAACACACTATGCTCGCATTGTTTGGAACATTTAACAACTATTACAGTTTTGCAAGAAAGAATTAATCACGTAATTCAGTAATAATGTTTCTAAAACACGCTGCTAACATATATAGCATTTTACTTCTTAGATCAACTATTTCTAAGGATGAGTTACAGAATACAAATGCATTATGTCCTACTTCAAACCAATTGCTCTTTTTAATATCAAATGCAGAAACAACATTCCATTCCTACAACTTTGGCTTTAAAAAATGGAGGGCAGGAGAGAAGAGGCTGGAATTAAGTATGAGTTGGAAAAGAGCATCAGGTAATGTATTTTTTTATAAGCACCTGGAGGAAAACAAGGGAGGGACTGTCAGCATGGGCTGCTCTAGCATTCAGTGGTCTCTGATGCAACAGGGTGGAGGGAAGGCAGCAGGACTCCCAGGATGTTCTTGGCCTCATTAAGCACCTTGCCAGGTGGGGATGGAATAATGTGAGTGCCAGAACTGATGGGAAACTTGTACTTGGAGTGCAGTGGGTTGTGCAGAGGTGGTGGGTGGAGTTGTCAGTACCTCTCACTGAGGCCATTATCCATGGAGCATTTTATTCCCCAGAGCTGAAAAAAAACAAAACAAAACAAAAAACAAACAAAAAAACCCAAACACTTTAAAATCAGATCCAAGTGAAAGGCTTGACTTGACCGAGCATTTTGTGCCCGGGCCCCTGTCCTTGCTGGGTGACGTTAGCTATGGAGCAAGTCCCTGTACTCTCGCCCATATATAACTTGCACGGCTGAGCCCGGGCGCGCTCAGCGCACCAGTGACGCTCTCTGACTTTTCAGTCACTTGCCTCTCGCCTTTCTCGTTGGCTGTAGCTCCCTACTCCGTTTCTCTTTGCTCATATGCTAGCCAATCGCGAGGCAAGGATCGCTGTCGGGGCGGGCCTTCCTCGATTTTATTGGCGGATTTTTGCAGTTGGCTGTCCGGCCCGTGTTGCCTGGTAGAGCAACCATGACAGAGAGGGCCACTGCGATTGGCTGATGACTGTCGCGCTTGACTCATAACGATTGGAAAGAGAAGAGAGATAAGGCGAAGGACAGAGGGCGCTCGTTCTTTTATTTCCTTTTTCCCCCCCGCTTCCCCTTTCCGAGTGGCTGAGGCACTCACCGGTCGGAATTTCCGATTGGCCAGCGCACGCTGTTGCTAGGCAGGTGAAGAGGCGCGGGGTGGGACTTCCTCTTCTGATGAGTCGGCTCTGAGGTTGAGTCAGCGTGAAGCGTCTCGATTTGCTGTCGTAACGATTCTGCTCCGAGACCCACTTTGAGGAGCCGTCGCCGCGCGCCTATCCTCACCCCTTTCCCTCTCAGCGCCATGGCCTCGGGATCTGAGTAAGTGTGGGCTGCCCGGCGGTTGGCCGGGGCCCAGGCCTGGCGGCTGAGGCGCTGGTCCTGGGCCAGCGTAGTTTAGCACCACTTTCCTCGTTTCATCGTGATGTAGCGTTGCCCGGGCTGGGTCACACTGGGCCGGGCCGATGTTTCCTGATCTCGCTACGTCGTGCGACCCCCGAGGAGGTAGAGGTGTTGAGTGGGCCGCTCCTCGCGTGCTCCCTGTCTGGCGCGTGCCTGCAGGGGGCCCCTGGGTACTTTCGCCGCCCTCCTCCCGGCTTCTCTTTCCGGAAAGTGTCGAGTCACGGCGGGATGAAGCCGGGTCAGGTTCTCTCGCTCTGATGCTGCCTGCTGTGCCCTTGACCGTCCCGCCTACGCTAGGCCGCAGCCAGGCAGGGCTTTGTCTCGCGGGTTCTCAGGAGCCAGAGGAAACAGCAGCGCTGTGTACAGGAGGAGGGAGAGAGGCATGTTCCTGTCTCCTCTCCGCAGGCGCCGAGTGGTCCCAGAGCTAGGGCTTGTGAGCGATTTGGCACAAGGAGGTAGATGTGCTGGTCTGGCCCTAGTGGCAGCTGAGACAATCTGCTCTATTTTCATCTTCAGTGCCTTGCTTCATGTTCTAGGCTGAAGATCATTTTTCATGCTTCTCGAAAATGAGTTGAGTAATAGCAGTCTCCCAGTTTCTATCCCGTATATGCAAACCATAGCACTGGCTTTTGAGAATAATAAAAATAACACCTGAACAGAATTTTCTAAATCAAAGAATACTGGAAATAATTAATTGGCCTTGCCAGAGGCACTTTTAGTCCCTTTAGCATCTGTTGTTTGTTCTCTTGGAATTGAAATTTAGATCTGCTTGACCCTGAGTCAGTTCCGTTGAGATGTGTCAAGAATTCAGTGTTCATGATAAGCTTGTGATGGAAGTGATAGTGTAAATGGTGTCTTTTCAGCTGAATGACACAAACAGTGCCTTTAAAAAGAAATTTCTGCTTCTGCAATGTTCTTCTCACCAGGTAGAAATCAAAACTTGCTTGTCAGCTGGAGAACAGTTGCTCTTTAGGTATAGCTCAGTACCGTGCTATTGGCAACTGTCTTGCTGAGCTTTAGCACAGAAAGTAGGATTGCAAGAGCTAAGAGCACAGTCTCTGAAGAGATTGTCATGTGCATACTCATCTAGCACAGTATTTGAGAATTTGTCATCTCAAGCATGGGTATCAACTTGCTGCTTGGTTGTCCTGGGCTGTTCTAGTAACTGGCTCTAATAATAAAAAACATCATTTATTTACTTTAATAGATAAAATGGGGGAAGTAGGTCAGTATGTAACATGGATGTACATGCTCAAGATGGTTAAAAAAAAAAACAAAAACAAAAAAACTACTGACAGGTTTGTCTCAGAATAAATTTTGCGAGGACATGGATTAAAAAGCCCCAGCAGCCTACAGAAGGCATGATTTTTTTCTTTTTTGTTATCGAAGCTGGAATTGTTACGAGTCTGTGACTTTTCGCTATATATTTATCACAGATGTACAGGAATATCTTAGTTACTTAGATCTGGATTTTTGAGTATCAGTGATTTTTATAAAAATAATCACTAACCAGTAATTATTTTCTGCTCTCTTCATATTGTCTGCCGTAACTCATAGTGGTGTGCTCATAACTATGCTCTGACTGAAAAATGTTAAAGTGTTTGAAGTTTTTAAAAAGTATCTCTCCTTTTTCCAATGTAAAATGGGTCCTTTACTGAAAAAGAGGACTAAGAATGAGACCTGGGAATTCATTATTGTTAGTCTTTAGGGCTAGTATATAGTTAATGCAATTCTATTGATGTTCTTTAAATACAAGTTTGACCATTAATTATGCAAGGGATTACATCCTCACTTCTGTCCTCTGTCTAGGGGCAAGCTTTGAATTTTCTTTTAATTCTCAAACAGCTCTAAAGCTGTCTTGTGTTCAGTTTCATGCTTTTGACAGTGAAAGAAAAGAGGAAGAGGGAAAGCAAAGTGAGGGAGTAGATTAAAGGGATGAGTAGGGGAGATGATCTAGAGAAATTGAGGTTTCTCTCTGACAGAAAACTCATTGAAGAGCTTTGAAAATTATGTAGGATAACTTGTCTTGACCCTTACCAGCACGCATAGGAAAGTTAGCAGAGGAGGTTCACAATCCATGTCTTAAGCTTTCCTTTCCAGTTTAGTATTTGCAGTTCAGGTTCTCCTTTCTTGCTGCATAGATTTTTGGGATTATCCAGATGTAGTTAAGGGGCACAAACATACTTTGCTCTGTCATCTTGGTTATTGCATGAGGAACCCTCAGGAGAGGTGCAACAAGGATAAGTGGTAATGATGATGTTCTAATTTGCTATTGGAATGTGGAGTGGCACTTGTCTATCAAAGTTACTGCTTTGTCTGTAGGAAAAATAAACTAACTTTCCTGTATTGATACTGTATAATTTAACACTTTTTTTTGTTTGCACAGCTGTTATATGAAATAACTGAAGCCGACCCCGTGCACTTAAATGTTTGCTGTTTTCAGGGAATTTTTTTTTTTTTTTTTTTAAATTCCTCCAAATTTTACAATTGCTTTAATTGCAGCAATGTACTGACAGCAGTGATCCAGCCTGTACAGTCAATGAATATAAAGATGTTATACTTACAAAATAAGTAAGAGAGCTTAGCAAAGTAGATTAGAACAATAAAAAGAGAACAGATAGAAAGCTTACCTACATTCTGGGCTCACTACAAAACTCTAGAAAAAGAAACTCTAGAAGAGATCCTTTCTCACTGGTAGGCAGCTCTTAAATAGGTCTAGGAGAGGTGCAGCCAGGCTCCACCCCTTCCGGCAGCACAGCTGACTTGCCTTCACCTGTGCTCCTCTGGTTGACTCATTGCTCACCTCAGGTGATCAATCAGAGGTTCAGGCTATGATTCAGCAGTTCCCATAAGCAGCCCTTATTTAGAAAATAGCAGATTCAGTTCTTCAGTATTGAAAGTTTTTCTTACATTCAGCAGAACGAAGTATTTATCTTGCTGTGCTGTTTGGTGGTGCTGTGTACTGGAAGTTATCTGAACTTATTTTTTTCTTATACAGATTTTGTTTTATTGAACGCTTTGGTTAAAAAGCTTTCACATGCTGTTCAGTTTCTCGTTTATTTTTATCTTGTATCTAAGTGCATTTTTTTTTTTAGGCTGTATAACAATCTGTATTCTAAAGTGATAGCTACTTAGTTTCAGTGACGATTTATGTAGTTAAAGTCTGGCAACAGTCTCTTATTAGAAGGCTTTTAGATCCATACCTTGTGTGCAGAGGGGTATGGTTTATATTCAAACTTTGAACAGGCTAAATAGAAGTATTGTTGCTTTCTAGTGTTCCTTAGTTCAAGTTTTTAAGTATACCTACTAAATTAATTTCCAGTGTCTAGGAGCTTACACTGATGCACAGTCCTTAAAGTACTTTATTTCTATCCACTGTTTATTGTTTTCAGTTCTGTTATTGCTGTTAATTTCTATTAAAAATCCCAGCCTTTTTTTTTTTTTTTTTTTTTTTTTTTTTTTTGGGACACATTTAAAACAGAAAAAAAAAAGTTCACAACAGCCTTCTTTGTGTTCCTTTGGGTTTAGAGGTTTCATTCATAACATTTAATGTACTCATTGAAAGGGAGGGATGTTAATTTCTTAACTATTGCATTATTTAATGAAGGAAGGGAGGAAGATGATTTGCCCAGTGGTGGCAGTCCTTGAAAGACACTTTTTACAACTCTCTAGTTCACTTAAAGTTGCTCTTCATTTGAAATGCTTTTCCTATGCTACTAGGGCTTATGCAAAGCTTGAAAGCCTTCTGGAAACAAGCCTGCAGCACTCAAGTTTGCTTGTCCCCTGTTCTAAGTGTCAGGGAAAAGAGACAGCGCTGCACAGTCTGGTTTGGAAAAACTTGTTTCTTGAAGGTGTGTGGGGTACCTCAGGTAATGTCACACCACAGATATGTCAGACCTTTCTGATGTACTTACAAAGATACAGTGAACATGCCAAACAGAGCACTGCTGCAGTGGTCTGCGTTCATGCTCTGTAATTGTTTGCTCTGCCACTTCTGCTTAAGGTTTCATTTCTTCTGGTTATTTTGTTCCTAAAAGAGCTAAATGGAGCCAAATGTACAGCCAACACAGTTGTCTAGAAAGCTGCCTGCTCTTTGTGGATGTTTGCTACAAAGAAAAGCTTTTTTTTTTTTTTTTTTTTTTTTTTTTTTGTCAGGATTAATCCATTTCTTTTATTACCTTAAATGTTGGTACATCTGGATTAGTTTAAGAAAAGTAGTCAGGCACCTATCAAGGGAAGTTGCAACAGTGTTGCAATTTCATCTGGCTAAGGTACAACTTTCAATAACTACTCAGGATGAGTTGGTTTAAAATTATTTCTTTTGTAAAGTGAATTATTTGCTGTATTAGTTTTTGAAGGAAGTGACTTAATCTGCCTTCCATTTTATTGCTGCTTAATTTAGTTATTTTTTGTCAAGGCAAACAAATTGTCGTATTTTTTGTAATATAGTGGGCTAGAACTACAGTGACTTCTATGAAGATGTTACAGAAAGGTGCTTATACCCTTTAAAAAAAAACACGCTAGTTTTATTGAGCACTACATTATTTCTACCATCTTGCTAGGTTTAACTAATAGATTTTGACAGGCTAAACTCTCACAGGTCTTTCTGTCAGGGGAACTACAGCATTGTTCTTTAACTCTCCTATTTATCTGGGATTTGACACCATATAGACAAACTTTTGTTTCAGCACCAGTTGTTATGAGTCTGACTAATTCATTTAGGCAAAACACCTTACAGTCAGCAACATCTCATTGACTGCTTCTTTTCAAAGATGCTTTGTAGCTATTTTCATGAGGCTGAATTGATGTTTATACCCAGAAAGCATTCTGTTTTGAATGCCTGAAACTGGTGCCTAGGAAGAATATTCTATCTTACAAAGAAGTATAGTTTCTAAAAGATATGACAACAAAAAAGCCCTGTAGAAAATGGAGACCAAAGCAGGGGCGTGGTATCACTTACTCATTACTTCTGTTTTCTTTTCCAGTTCTAAAGCAGATGACTTATCAACTGCTATTCTGAAGCAGAAGAACAGACCTAATCGGTTAATTGTTGATGAAGCCATCAATGAAGACAACAGTGTTGTGTCACTGTCCCAGGTGCATCTCCTGTAAAAACTTAATCTGGGCAACACACAAACTGTTGCTGTATTTTAACTTGAAATGTAACAGCTGCAACTTCTTATACACACTTATAGGCTTCTTGTTACAAGTGAGGGAGGTGGGTTGTTTTGTTTTCTAGCACGTTTCCATGACAAAATATTTTTTTTAATTCTGAACTCTTAAGATTCACTGACTCAATATTGGTTCTTGACAAGCGTAGTGGGATCCTGTCTTTCAGGGTTTAGTATATCACTTCCAAGATGTAACTCTCCTTCAAATGCTTGAATTCTTTTTTTTTGTCAAAAGCTTGTTCTAGTGTTATTGTTTACAGGCAAAAATGGATGAATTGCAGCTGTTCAGAGGAGACACTGTTCTGTTAAAAGGAAAGAAGAGGAGAGAAGCAGTCTGCATTGTTCTGTCAGATGATACCTGCTCAGATGAGAAGATTCGCATGAATAGGGTTGTTCGCAACAACCTGAGAGTGCGACTGGGTGATGTGATCAGGTAGGAACTGGTTTGTCAACAATTGCATATCTCTGGGTTGCCTAAATAACGTGTGTGCTGGCTCTGAGTTGATTCAGTCAATAGCAAAGATAGGATCTGCAAGAACTATTTTTGTATTTTCCAGAGAACAACAGAAATGTGAAGCAGTCAAATAGCGAGATTAAAAATCCCCAGAAGATGTTTACCATCCAGGATGTCTATATTTCAGTTTTTGTTATATAAGTAATTTTTAGATTAGGAATACTTTAAAAGTGTTGCAGGAATTTTGTTGTGGAACACTTAAAGAAAATAATGAGAAAACATTGAAGTAAACACTGTAGAATACATCTTGGCTTACAGGAGGCAGATTCCATTCTGTGATGGGAGTTAGGGAAAACAGTGTGAGCGCTTGGAAGTACAGAAATACTCATTTCCAGACTTAAATATGAGCGGGCTGACAGCTTCCCATCCTGAGCATCCTTCTAATTTGTGATCTCCTACGTGTTCTGGGAAAATTGGAACCTGGTTTTGTTTCTGGCACTGTACACCTGGAATAATCTTGAAACACAAACTGTGTTTCATACAAGCTTTGTAGAGGAGAGGGGTGAGGCTGTACCACTGTAGAGCAATGAAAAGCAATGATAATGCCTTCTACTAGGATAAGAGTACACTTAAAGGTATTTGTTAAGATTTAGTTTAGAAAGTGATATAGAAGTAAGTGGCTCACCCTTTTGAAAGACTGATGATGTCTCAAAGAGCACAATATGTGAAAAAAGAAGGTGCTTCCTAACCTGCTAATCTTTAAATGAGGGTAAGGAGGGATGGACCTGGGGGTTGACCCCTTCTCACCTGGTGTTCAGTCATTGGTTCAGGCTATGACCTATTCCCATACAACCACCCTTTTCTACTACTAAAAAAATACAAGTTTTAAGCAGTACCCTAGTTAGAACAGAACACTGCTTTGACCTAGTCTGTGAAGTAAAGGTGAATTCTTACTCTAAATTGATGTAAGGCTACTGTTAGAATCTTTCCTAGTATGATGATTCAGCCTCTACTCTCCCCTTTTCTGCTGGGACTGTCCATAGTGATTCCTGAACTTCCATATGACTGATGCTTAAATTTGTTGCAAGGGTCAGAACTTTTGCACCTCTTGTTTAATTATTTCTTGTCTTTCTGCATCATGGTCTCAGTGCATGAATTTGGATTTTTGACAAAATGCTTCCTGTAAACTGTTATGTTTTTTTCCTGGGGCAATCTGTTTTTTATTCTTTTGCTGTATCCTTTCTATAAAGCATATGGTAAAATAATCAATTAAGAGTCTCAAACAAGATGATATTTCTAATATGCTATTTTCATTTGTAGTTCTATGTAGGATTTAGACTTTGAGGCAGGCTGTTGTGGTTTAACCCAGTTCAGCACCACACAGCTGTTTGCTCACTTCCCCTCTCCTCCAAGCAGAAAGAGGAAGAGAACTGGAAACAAAGTAGAACTTATGGGTTGAGATTTAAAAAAAAAAAAAAAAAAAAAAAAAAAAAAAAAAAAAAAAAA
>NW_024885491.1:10968-21396 GCF_019232065.1 Centrocercus urophasianus
AAAAAAAAAAAAAAAAAAAAAAAAAAAAAAAAAAAAAAAAAAATGCAATGACAACTATATAGATAGGTAGTCACGGTGCAATTACCACCATTTGACAGACACAGAAACAATACGATGGCCTACCAACTATGCAAGGCTCCAAAAACTGATTCTCAGCAACTCCCAAGCAGAGGCTGCCCCCAGTCAACTCCCCACAGCTTTATGGCTTTGATGTCCCATAGTATGGAATAACTCTGGGCCTAATTCAGGCCACCTACACTGCCACAGCCCTTTCCCCAAATGCTGTATTACAGAGACATTGGCTTTTCCTTGACTGCGGAGACTAGCTTCAGGGCAGGTAAGACTGCACTAGGCAAGAGATCTGAATTGAAAAAGGCCAACAAAAAAGCTCTTTTTTAAGGCTTCTTTGAAGCCAGCAACAGTGCTGTACT
The DNA here is from genome assembly GCF_019232065.1 of Centrocercus urophasianus. Classification (NCBI taxonomy): domain Eukaryota; kingdom Metazoa; phylum Chordata; class Aves; order Galliformes; family Phasianidae; genus Centrocercus; species Centrocercus urophasianus. The sequence goes on from NW_024885491.1 coordinate 11,400, forward strand.
TGTGCTGGGGGGTTGGCAGCTTTGTAAGTAGGCTACTGAGAGAGCAGGGGCAGAGCTGGCACTACCCACCTGATAGAATGAATAGAATGATAAAATAGAATGATAAAATGATAGAAAGAATAGCTTACCCCTTTCTAAGGATCAGGGCTTATTGGACACTCCAAAGGAGATAATCTCCAAGTTGAGATGCTTCTGTTGCAGCTGTCAGCCCTTAAATGAGGTCCACTCCTTCCTGTTGTACAGATGAATTGCTTGTACCTGTGCTCCCAGAGCTGGCTACACCCGTTCACCAGTTGCTCAATCAGTAGTTCAGGCCATGACCTAACAGTTCCAATACGAAGCTATATTGCTTTTCATTCTCTGGTAGTTTGTTACAGTGAGGTTTCTTCAGCACACATCATCTCTTCCTCATAAGTTGCCAGTATCATTTTTTCAGTTGGAGTATAGCAGGCTTCAGATTGTCTGCATTTTTGACTCCAAAACCCTAGGGGCTAACCTTAAGTCTCTCCTGTGGCTTTCTGGTACCGCATGAAACTTCCAGCATTTTCCCTTGCTGCAGTGCAGAGCATGGTTTTTACATCTTGTCCTGTCCTCACTGGCTCAAGGGCAACTGCATGAATCTCCTGTTTAATTAGGTCAAAGGCTTGTTTCACTCCATGTGAAATTGTTGTTCTGGGTCACTTGATAGAGAGGGTTTACAATTAAATTTGGAATGCATTCTCCAAAAACCCACAATACCTAAGAAAGCAAAAAGGAAACATAAGCTACTTGATAGGGACATAGCAGTTATTTTGTTGATCACATTCACACAATCTGACCACATCCATCTTGCCATTTCATTCCTTAGAACCGGATTTCCTGTGCAGGTCCCTTGACCTTACTTTGCTTTGTGGCAAAACCATATTTCAGAAGGATTTGGATTACTTTTTTCCCTTTCCCAGAAACTACTTCTGCTGTGTTGCCCCGTATGATGATGTTATCAATATACTGCAGCCATTCAGGAGTTTCTTCCTGTTCCAGTGCAGCATGGATCAGCCCATGGCAAGTGGTAGGGGCTGTTTCCACCCCTGGAGCAGTCAATTTCAGGTGTACTTGATACCCCTCCCAGTGAAAGCAAACTTTGGCCTATAAATCTGCCACTAAAGGGACTGAGAAAAAGCACATTGGCAATCAGTTGCAGCATATCACTTGGCTGCCTTTAACTCCAGTTTGTATTCAAGTTGTACCATGTTGGATACAGCAGCACTGAGTAGTGGCCTGAGTTCATTCAGGCCACGATAATCCACTGTTAGCCTCCACCCTCCCCTGTACTTAGGTATTGGCCATATGGACTGTTAAAGGGTGAACAAGTCTTGCTGATGAGACTGGTAAAGTGCTGAAACAAACTGCCCGGAGAGGTTATGGATGCCCCATCCCTGGAGGTGTTCAAGGCCAGGTTGGATGGGGCCCTGGGCAGCCTGGTCTAGTATTAAATGTGGAGGTTGGTGGCCCTGCCTATGGTAGGGAGGGTTGGAGATTCATGATCCTTGAAGTCTCTTCCAACCTAGGCCGTTCTGTGATTATTCCATAGCCCTCCAATTGATAAACTGCTTATGGATAGGAATCAGGGTCATTTTAGAGACTAGGCAAGGTAGACAGTCGCTTAATGTCCTCCAAGTCAGCTATACCAAAAGCTCACTGGTACCCTTTCAGGTCCTTGAAGTACCCTCTCCTGAGGTAGTCTGTACCAAGGATGCATGGAGCTTCCAGGCCAAGTCACAATGGGGTACTTTTGCCACTCCTTCCCTGTTAGGCTCACTTCAGCTTCCAATACAGTTAGCTCTTGGGATCCCCTGCCGCTCTAGAAATACAGATGGGTTCTGTTCCTTTAGAATTTGATGGCATTAGGTTATAAAATGCACGTGTCCACTAGAGCCTAATACTCCTGTGGTTCTGATGTGCCTAGCAATTGAATCCATACAATCCAATAAACCAGACTGTACCTTTCCTCCAACTGGAGGCAGGGCCCCTCTAGTCCTGGTTATTATATTAATCACTCCCTGAACACTGAACCAAAAGGCTTGTTATCAACCTCAAAAATAAAATCAGTCCATCTTTGCTGGTCTGGTGACTGCCCACTGGAAACAGGAACAGCTATTTTCCTGGAGTGATCCCTTTTCAGCTGTTGTTTGCAGCTCTCATACCCCTGCACCTAGAGTTGAAATGGATTTTCCAACCCACTTCTTCATATCCTCTCTACAGTCACACAGGTAAAACTACAGGTGCCTTGTGGTGTGTATATGTTCCCTCCCTTAATCAGAAAAAGGCTTAATGCTAATGGCTGAATTACTGGAACTCCCAGTACGGTTTCTCCACAGCTGTAACATAGGCCTATAGGGACAAAGAGAGATGACAGAAAAATAGAATGGCTTAGATTGAAAAGGACTACAATAATAATCTAGTTTCAACCCCCCTCCCATGGGCAGGGTCGTCAACCACTAGACCAGGCTGCCCAGAGCCACATCCAGCCTGGCCTTGAATGTCTCCAGGGATGGGGCACCCACAACCTCCTTGGGCAACCTGTTCCATTGCGTCACCACCCTCTGAGTGAAAAACTTCCTCCTAATATCTAACCTAAACCTCCCGTCTGGGTTTAAAACCATTCCCCCTTGTCTTACCGCTACCCACCCTCGTAAACAGTCGATCCCCTCCTGTTTATATGCTCCCTTCAAGTACTGGAAGGCCATAATGAGGTTTCCCCAGAGCCTTCTCTTTCCCTGTCCATCACAGAATCACCCGGGTTGGAAGGGACCTCAAGGATCATGTAGTTCCAACCCCCCTGCCTAGCAGGGCCACCAAACACACACATCAATGCCATCACTCCATCATAGAAGGCCACCACATTGGTCAGGCACGATCTGCCCTTGGTGAAGCCATGCTGGCTGTCTCGGATCACCTCTTTATCTCATGTGCCTTAACATAGCTTCTAGGAGGATCTGCTCCATGATCTTCCCAGGCACAGAGGTGAGACTCACCAGCCTGTAGTTCCCTGGGTCTTCCTTTCTCCCTTTCTTAAAAATGAGAGTAACGTTTCCCTTTTTCCACTCACTGGGGTCTTCACCAGACAGCCATGATTTTTCAAATATGATGGAGAGTGGCTCGGCAACCACATCAGCCATCTCTCTCAAAACCCTAGGATAAATATCATCTGGCCCCATGGACTTACATATGTTCAGTTTCATGAGGAGGTCTCGGACTTGTTCCATTGTTACAGTGGGACGGAATCCTCTCCTCTCACCCACACCTAGAGCTTCAGGCTCCTGGCAGACATGGGAAGGAGCCTGACCACCAGTGAAGACCGAGGCAAAGCACTTATTGAGCACCTCAGCTTTTTCCATGTCTGAGGAAGCCAGTTCTCCATCCTTATTTATCCAGAGGGGGAACACTCTCCTTGATCTGTCTCTTCCTGCTTACGTACCTGTAGAACCCCTTCTTGTTGTTTTTCACATCCCTCACCAAGTTCAGCTCTATCTGTGCCTGGGCTTTCCTAATCTTACTTCTACACATGTGGACAACATCCCTATATTCTTCCCAGGCTACACAACCCTGCTTCTGCTTTCTGTACATTTCCCTCTTTTCCCTCAGTTTAAGCTGCAGGTCCTTGCTCAGCCATGCTGGTTACCCACCTCCTATGCTCGACTTCTGCTGGGGGATGGAAAGCTCTTGCACTCTCTGAAGGGTGTCCCTAAAGAGCTGCCAGCTCTGTTCTGTTCCTATGCCCTCAAGGACACTTTCCCAGGAGATCCCACCCAGCAGTTCCTTGAGCAGCCAGAAGTTTGGTCTCCTGAAGTTCAGGGTCCTGACTCTACTTTTTGCCATGCCTTCATTTCTCCAGATCACAAATTCTACCAGGGCATGGTCACTACAGCCCAGGCTGCCTCTAATCTTAACCTCTCTAATGCTCTCCTCTGCATTGGTGAGCACCAGGTCCAGTAAGGCTTCACCTCAGGTTGGTCCATCTAACACCTGGACCACGAAGTTGTCCTTGACAGACTCCAGGCATCTCCTGGACTGTGTGCCACTTGCTGTGCCGCTATCCCAGCAGATATGCAGGTGGTTGAAATCCCCCATCAAGACAAGAGCCTGCAAGCACAACACCTCCTGCAGTTGAAGCAAGAAGGCCTTGTCATCAGGCTCCCCTGATCAGGTGGCCTATAACAGACCCCAACCACTAGATGCCCCTTACTGAGCCAATCCCTGATTTTCACCCATAAGGTCTCAACCTGGTCATGGGTGTTAGTCAGACACAGCTCTTTGCAATCTATCCAATTCCTAACATAGAGGGCAACTCCCCCTCCCTTCCTACCCTGTCTATCCCTTCTGAAGAGCCTATAGCCTTCAATCAGAGTATTCAATCATGGGATTCGCCACACCATGTTTCCATGATAGCAACCAGATGATAATTTTTCACGGTTTTCAACTCCCCCTACTTATTTCCCATGCTGCGTACATTAGTGTAAAGGCACTTCAGCCGAGCTTTCTGACACACTACCTTTCTAGAGGGGCCCTCCCTCAAATCTCCACAAGAATTCTGAAGTTTTCCCCCACTGCTTTCTAGAGAGACACAAGAAGGTTTCGGACAGGGGGGGTCAGCAACATTACCTCTTCTGAGGACTTCCCAGAAGATCCTACAGGACAGTTCAGAGGCTTATCCCCCCCATCTCCTACAACAACATCCCCAAGCCCTTCTCTATCCCACTGACCTCCACCTGCTTCCCCCATCAAATCTAGTTGAAATTTCTGAGCTACTCGCTCCACCTTAGCGAGCGTTGTTTTATCCCCATCCCCCTTCACACCTAGTTTAAAGCTCTCTCAATGAGTCCTGCCAGCTCCTGGGCTAGGATCCTCTTTTCCCTCAGAGACAGGCGAGACCCGTCTGCAGCCATCAGGCCAGGCACTAAGTAAACCGCCCCATGGTCAAAGAACCCAAAGTTCCTGTGGTGGCACCAACCTTTCAGCCACTTATTCAAAGCCTGTGTTTTCCTAGACTGCTCCGTATCCCTCACCACCCCAGAAGGGAGAAAGGAAAACACCACTTGCGCTCCCACTCCGTCAACCAACTGCCCTAAATCCCTGAAATCCTTTTTGATAGCTTGCAGGTTTCCCTGACTGATTTCATCGCTGCCTACCTGAACTATCAATAGCGGGTAGTAATCAGAGGAGCAAACCAGACCCAGGAGTTTTTTTAGTCACGTCCCTGACACGGGCCCCAGGGAGGCAGCACACCTCAATATGGGACAGATCGACAAACGGGGCCCTCTGTTCCCCTGAGAAGGGAGTTGTACACCACAACTACCCTCCCATCTTTTGTGACAGAGGCAGTCTCAAGGAGTGGGGGTGACCGCCTCACCCTAGGCTCCCTCCAAGGCAGATTCCCTTGCCTCCCCACTCACCTCCCCTTCAATGTCCAGCATCTCAAACATGTTGCTTAGCGGGACCTGGGGGAGCAGGATAGGCAAACAGGGGGTGTGCCTGTGATGGTGAGATAGGACTCTCTTCCGACCCTCTTAATCTGTCAGGTCTGTCTGACTGCAATAAGGCAGGGGGTCCACCAATTTTCAGGGGCTCTACCACTTTTCAGGGGATACCTCCCTGTGTATGGGAACTGCTGAGTCACGGCCTGAACCTCTGATTGATCACCTGAGGTGAGCCATGAGTCAGCCAGAGGAGCACAGGTGAAGGCAATTCACCTGTGCTGCCAGAAGGGGGGGAGCCAGGCTCCACCCCTCCTAGACCTATTTAAGAGCTGGCTACGAGTAAGAAAGGATCTCATCTGGAGATTACCTTCTCTGGTGTTTTGTAGGTGAGCCCAGTATAAGGGTAAGTATTCCATTTATTTTCTTTTGTAATCATTGTCTACTTTACCTACCTCTCTTGATGATATTGTGACTGTAACATCTTGATATCCATTGATGACACACTTGGCAAGCCAGGCAGGCTGAATATACTAAAATTCACATTATGTCTTTTCTTTGGAATTTCTATAAATAGGTCAAGGGGGAAAACAATACTCCTCTAGGAAAAATGATTCCAGGCCAGATCCCAGGATTTGAGGGATTCCCCTATTATGAGTTAGCAGTGATCATTGAAAAATGGGGTCCCTTACACGTTATGGGTAATATCTCCCCATATCGCATGGCGGACTATTTTCAAGGACTTGGCAAGGATGTGCTCATCACTAAAGAAAGATAAATGGCTGCCTCCATGGTGGTATGGCCACTATTAAGTGCCTTAAATCATGTGGATATAAGAAACAATACTTGAGAAACTGAAAATCAGCTTTTGAAAGACCACATTGAAAAGCTGGAGCACGAACTTGGCGTATTAACAGGGAAGAAGCCAATTCTGCATCTTCCCGTAGGCCAAATTCATAACATTTCAATAAATGATGACCAGACTCCTGAATCGACAGACTTCGTTGATCAGGAGAACAAGAAATCCAAATCAGACCTTGAATATCCAATTCTGACCGATCCACTGGAAGTCTGTCCTGTCATAACCAAGAAAACAAAAAAAGTGCAGGACAGACCAGCAGGGGTGCCGCCTGATCAGTGGCCCCCTGCCCAGACTCGTTTACATGTAACGGCCCGGCCATACATGGCAACAGAATTGATGGACTTAGTACAGCGATTTCGGCAGAAGCCTAGAGAAAGTGTGCCAGCTTGGTTATTGAGACTATGGGATTCTGGGGCAGAAAGTGTTTTGGTGAATGGCCCAGAAATAGCCCAGTTGGCCACCATGACCGTCCATCCTGCTCTCAGGCAGAGGTTATATGTGGGTAATCAATATCGTGATGAAAACCATTCCATACTAGAATGGTTAATGGCGGCCTGCCGTATGGTATGGCTGAATAAATCGGACATACCTTTACATACAGGCATGTGGTCCTCCATGGAGGACCTTCAAAATTATATCTGCGAACTGGGTGTAAGAGAAGCTATCTATGAAGACACATTTGATGGCCCTGATATGGTTAAATTTTCAGCAGGGATGAGAGATTTAATTTTACAGCAAGCTCCCTCCCATCTCTACGGCACCCTAGTCTCCATATTAAATCCCCTTGTAGCGTCAGAAGCCGTAGTCCAGCAGGCTGCCCAGTTAGTTGCCGACTTGGGAGAAACAGAATGCCTGCGGACTAGGCGCAATATTAGGTTTTTGGAGGAAGCAGAGGTCCTGCTGGTAAATAAAACCAAAATGCCGGCTACTTGAGCTCCTTGATTGGGACCCATAAGGGTATCCCGAAAACAAATGTTTAGTGATTTAATTCGGGCTGGGGTCCAATTTGCTAAGATCAACCGCCAGTCCAACCATGTCCTTCTCCAGCTCTGGAGACAACTAAAGGACAATCAAAAATTCCAAAACAACCCTAAGAAATCAAGGGTAAGGATTATAGAGAGGGTTCCAACAATTCATGGCGTGACAAGGGATGTTAATCCCCGTAAGGCCTCCAGATGGGACCGGAGGCCCTATGTAGAATTAACGATTTATTGGTCCCGAAAAAATATTCAGGGAGTTATGGCATTGGTAGACATGGGAGCAGAAACATCAATTATGTATGGAGATCCGAGGAAATTTGATAGCGATAGAGTGACGATTGGTGGTTTTGGGGGACAGACTATCAGACTATTCCTGTCACCCAAACGTGGCTAAAATTAGGGGTTGGGCGTCTCCCACCCCAGGAGTACAAGGTGTCTATTGCCCCAGTCCAAGAATACATTCTGGGTATAGATATTCTATGGGGTCTGGCTCTCCAAACAACTGTGGGAGAGTTCAGACTTGGACAGTGGTGTATCAGTATCCAGGCGGTGCAGGCAATATTAAGAGGCCATGTGAAACATGGGCCTGTTTGCCTGCCAAAACCACGCCAGATTACTAATGTTAGACAGTATAGACTCCAGGGTGGGCAAGATGAAATATCGAGAACAGTGCAGGAATTAGAGAAAGTGGGTATTATAAGACCTGCACACAGCCCATATAACTCCCCCCATATGGCCAGTGCCAAAGTTGGATGGCACATGGAGAATGACAGTAGATTACAGAGAATTAAATAAGGTCACGCCGCCTATTCATGCAGCCGTACCCAATATTGCCTCCCTAATGGACACATTGAGTAGGGAGATAAAAACCTATCCTTGTGTCCTAGATCTAGCAAATGCATTCTTTAGTATCCCAATTGCTGAGGAATAGCAAGATCAGTTTGCGTTTACGTGGGGAGGCAGGCAGTAGACCTTTCAGGTCCTGCCACAGGGGTACGTGCATTCACCAACGTATTGTCACAATCTAGTGGCGTGTGACCTGGCTGATTGGAGAAAACCTGATGATGTTAACCTATATCATTATATTGATGATCTCCTGCTGACATCCGACTCACTGGAGGCAGCAGGACAGGCAGCAGATTCATGAACCGCCTATTTACAACAGAGGGGATGGGCTATAAATCCCCAAAAGGTGCAAGGTCCAGGCCTGTCCGTAAAATTCCTGGGGGTGGTTTGGTCAGGAAAGACCATAGTGCTACCCAGTGCTGTCATAGATGAGGTTCAGGCGTTCCCAGTCCCCACAACATCAAAGCAGCTGCAAGAGTTTCTAGGTATATTGGGTTATTGGCGTTCCTTTATACCTCACCTAGTGCAGCTGCTAAGGCCACTATACAGACTCACAAAAAAGGGGCAGCTATGGGACTGGGGGAAAACCGAACAGGATGCTTTCCAACAAGCAAAACTGGCAGTTAAACAAGCTCAGGCATTGGGTATATTTGATCCTACCCTCCCAGCTGAGTTGGACGTTCATGTTACTCAAGACTGCTTCGGTTGGGGCCTGTGGCAACGCCAGAGCTCTGTTCAGACCCCCATTGGTTTCTGGTCTCAGGTTTGGCAGGGAGCAGAAGAAAGATACAGTATGATTGAAAAACAGTTATTGTCTGCCTATTAGGCATTACAGGCAATAGAGCCAATAACTCAAACAGCTGCAGTTATAATCAAGACCACTCTGCCGATTCAGGGGTGGGTGAAAGATCTGACCCACCTTCCTAAGACAGGGGTGGCCCAAGCAGAAACAGTGGCACGATGGGTCGCCTACCTCAGCCAAAGGAGTTGTCTGTCTTCATCACCCTTGAAAGAAGAACTCCAGAAGATGCTAGGCCCAGTTACGTATGACAGTGATGCACCAAAAGAAATACTGGTTGCTCCCCCAGAGAAGAGTCCCGTTCAGGAGGGAAAATATCCTATCCCTGAAGATGCCCTGGTACACAGATGGGTCCAGCAAGGGCAATCCTGAGCAAGTGGAGAGCAATAGCATACCGTCCTTCCACTGAGACAATCTGGTTCGATGAGGGGGATGGACAGAGCAGCCAATGGGTAGAACTGCGAGCCATGTGGATGGTTATAACCAAGGAACCCGGTGATGGTATCCTGAACATCTGCACAGATAGTTGGGCTGTGTACCGGGGGCTCACTCTTTTAACTGTGCAGTGGGCCACCCAAGAATGGACTATCCACGCCCGACCGATCTGGGGCAAAGACATGTGGTTAGATGTATGGAATACGGTCAAACACAGGACTGTATGTGTCTACCATGTTTCTGGTCATCAGCCCCTACAGTCACCAGGAAACGATGAAGCCAACACACTGGCCTGAGTTCGATGGATTGAGAATTCACCATCTGAGAACATCGCCCGCTGGTTACATCAGAAGCTACGGCATGCTGAACAAAAGACAATGTGGGCAGCTGCTAAAGCATGGGGACTGCCCATACAACTATCTGATATCGTCCAGGCATGCCAGGATTGCGACGCTTGCTCCAAGATGAGACCGAGATCGTTGCCCGAAACAACAGCCCATCTTGCTAGGGGACACAGTCCTCTCCAGCAATGGCAGGTCGATTACTTAAGGCTCGCTCCGAGGGGGCAAGATACGCCCTGACCTGTGTCGACACTGCAAGTGGGCTGCTGCAGGCCTATCCA
>NW_024885492.1:0-11045 GCF_019232065.1 Centrocercus urophasianus
TTAATGGCATCACACACAGATAACTCCATATCAAAATCCTACTGATATTTATATACATGTACTTGAAACAGATGAGGAGAACCCTCGCGTAGCATTTTGCTGCTTATTTCTCAGTAGAAAAAGCCCTCTTCATCAGTGGTGGGGGTGCTTTTCCAACATCAAACATCATCTCCAGTGGAGGATTACTCAGTACCAGTCAGGTATGCGCCCCGTCTGGCTGTAATATTCTCTGGACACAGACTGGCTCACAAGAATGTCCTGAAGTGCTCCAAAAATGGCTCCTACGTTATTGACAAAAAAAAAAAAAAAAATAGTTCTGCATTAAAGAGGAGTGAAAGGATGAAGATATTACACTGTTAGTAACCCTGTTTGACCCTAACTGCTCCCATTTATACGCCATGAAAATAACTAAAAAGAAAAAAGAAAATCACCACATCACAGCTGAGAACAAAAGCTGCCCAGCTGACCTCTTTCTCACAAAGAACCTTTGCTACAAGATTACAGGTTACACTTCAAACAAACTATCATTATCAGGAAATTCCCTCTCCCACAGACAGGGAACACAACAGCCATAAGAAGGCCACCCAAGCTGAGAGGAGATTTGAACCACAGCAGCTAGACCAGCAACCAGTGAGAGTAAATATCAGGGAACTCAGTGCAAATAAATTGTTCTGATTGCTAATTCAAAATGAGACACCATGAGTTTTGTAAATAAACTGATAAACATATTTCAAAAGCAGATCAAAATAAAATTCAAGTTAGTTCCTCAGACAAACCACGTTACCAACCAGAAGTTTAGAAAAGCAGGAGCACCTTTTCAATAAGAAAATCCTCCCAGAGAGGCACTACCAATGTAGAGCCCTTTCTGACCCTATTTCTTTCCCCACCTTGCCAGTAGCGCATGTAAAATCCATTGTGGAATTGAAGTACTCGTTCCAGGCACTTTGGGACAGCACAAGGTGGTAACAGCCTCCAGACAGCCCCTAGCTAGCAGCTCCCTGTCACTAATTAAGCTTTTATCAAACTAGCAGGTTGCTGTGCATCCAGCAAGTCTAAGCTCCCCGATTCCTTTACTGCTGCCACCACACGGCAGGAGCCACAAACTGCACTCGCTCCCACCCCGCTGTTTCAAACTGCAAGCCACCAGCTCCAAGTTCCCAAAGCCTGCGGTGCCATCCTGCACTGCACCCCACAAGGCAGCTGCAGCCTGCAGTGCTTCTTCCAGGAGGACTTCACAACTCCACACACATCAGGTGCAGCTCGCTTCCAACAGTTCAGCTAAGCTTTACTGCCACTTATTCATTACAAACCCCACTTGCAAGGTCTGTCTTCCCACTTAGGACCCGTGCTCCAAAACCTGTTCCCATTCTTACCTCCCAGCCACGCCACGTAGTTGGCTTTGGCAGGTGGAGTGTGAACTTTGAAGGTTTTGGTCGCAAGCACTTCTCTGTATTTTGGTTTTTCTACCAGGTACCTGATTTCAGCCATCAGTCTGTGCAGGAACCCCGGCAGCATGGCAGTGCCACCCATAACCACCAAGTTCTCTGCCAACTGCTTCCTGGTGTCTATGGGACACTGACAAGAAAGGGAATTGAAAAGAAAAAAAGCACTTCAATGCCAGTTGTACACAGATGCTTTCAAAGGCCTCTCAGAAATGCAGGCAGTTCTATGCACCTCAACTACTTGTTTCAGCCAAGAAAGAGAAAACATCTACATCATTTTCTACCCAGAAGACCAGGCGAAGGAGCTGCCCAGTTGAGGCTGACAGGAGCACACTGTGAGTCACTGTAAATCCCTTCAGCTGAGTCTGGCCAAGACAAAAGATGGCTGGGGTATCAGTGCCATGAATTCCCATCAGATCTAGGAGAAGAAATGCCAAATATCTCTACAACAGTGCCTGTAAAAATAACATCCCAACTCCTTTCACGTTACTCCACTGAGGAGAGAGCACTGCACTGCTTCTTTTCTTCACACAGAATCACAGAATCACCCGGGTTGGAAGGGACCTCAAGGATCATGTAGTTCCAACCCCCCTGCCTAGCAGGGCCACCAAACACACACATTCAGATCAGGTTGCCCAGGACCCCGTCCAACCTGGCCTTAAACACATCCAAGGACGGGGCATCCACAACCTCCCTGGGCAGCCCGTTCCAGGGCCTAACCACTCTCCTTGTATAGAACTTCCCCCTAACATCCAACCTAAATCTTCCCTCCTTCAACTTCGATCCATTTCCCCTAGTCCTGCTGTTGTCAGCCCTTTTGAAGAGTTTACTCCCCTCGTGGGTGTAGGTTCCCTTCAGGTATTGATAGGCTGCAATGAGGTCACCCCGCAGCCTTCTCTTCTCCAGGCTGAACAAGCCCAACTCCCTCAGCCTGTCCTCATAGGGGAGGTGCTCCAGCCCCCTGATCATCTTAGTCGCCCTCCTCTGGACCCTTTCCAAAATCTCTATGTCTTTCTTGTACTGAGGGCTCCACACCTGGACACAGTACTCCAGATGGGGCCTCACAAGAGCCGAGTAGAGAGGGACAATCACCTCCCTGTCCCTGCTGACCACCCCTCTCCTGATGGAGCCCAGGATCCCATTTGCCTTTCGAGCTGCCAGAGCGCACTGCTGGCTCATGTTCAGTCTCTCGTCCATCAGGACCCCCAGGTCCTTCTCTGCCGAGCTGCTCTCAAGGACCACTCCTCCCAGCCTGTACGGGTGCCTGGGGTTCTTCCGGCCCAAATGCAAAACCTTGCACTTTGCCGTGTTGAACCTCATTAGGTTCACCCGAGCCCAGCCCTCCAGCCTGTCGAGGTCCCTCTGAATGGCATCCCTTCCTTCCACCGTATCAACCGCACCACTCAGCTTGGTGTCGTCAGCAAACTTGCTGAGGGTGCACTCAATTCCCTCATCGATGTCATTAATAAAGATGTTAAAGAGCACCGGTCCCAAGACAGACCCTTGGGGGACACCACTTGTTACCGGCCTCCACCTGGACATAGAGCCATTGACCACCACCCTCTGTCTGCGGCCTTTCAACCAGTTTCTTACCCATCGGGTCGTCCACCCATCAAATCCACTTCCCTCCAATTTGGAGATGAGGATGTGGTGGGGGACCATGTCAAAGGCCTTGCTCAGGTCCAGGTAAATGACATCAGTCGCCTTCCCTTCGTCCACCAATGCCGTCACTCCATCATAGAAGGCCACAAGATTAGTTAGGCATGACCTTCCTTTGGTGAAGCCGTGCTGGCTGTCTCGGATCACATGCTCATTCTTTATGTGATCGAGCATGTTGTCCAGGAGGATCCGTTCCATGATCTTCCCAGGCACGGAGGTGAGACTCACCGGCCTGTAGTTCCCCGGGTCCTCCCTGCTCCCCTTCTTGTATATGGGAGTGACGTGACTTATCTTGACTGATAACTGTCCCAAAAAAACTGCAATGTACCAGAGAGTACAAAGACAACCACAGAGGGAATGAGACACAATGACTCACTGCCCCACAGGAATTCATGACAGGGCACAACCTGAGGAGTCACGTTGTGCTGACTGCAACCTGTAGTCAGGGGGACGGCACTGCAAGAACCATTTCTAAGAGCAGATTCTGAGGCTGGAGGTGTGCAAGGTCTTGTTTGTATTAAGAAGATACCTGAATGAGTGAATCTAAGATCAAAGTGGCAACAGATGTCTCTTCATTATCCTGTTCAAACAGTATTTCTGCAACTGAGTCTCTGTTGAAAAGACAGGAGAGGAGTGTTAGCTCATAGAGTAGCACTGCTGCCAGCAGGGTAGAAACAACCACAGACTCCTTCCTGACAGCACAACATCACTTCTGTCACACACTGCAAACACCAGGAGGTGCCAAAGCCCCACTCACTCCACGTGTCTCACCACCATTTACTCATTCTCTACTTGTGTCCTCCCCCATCTCTCTGATGCATTGGCTCTCATCTTCAATTGTGAACACCCAAGGGAAGCAGAAAGCTTTTAGCATGTTTGCGTTGCACCTGGCACAAATGCTCGGGTTAAGAGACAAAAATGCAACTGCTTCAATGCAGCTCAGTTGTATAAATACCCACTTGCTGCTGAAAAGATATCCTCCTAAGAACAAACACTGCACTACAGTATTTCTCACCGGATGGAGCCAACTACATGGAGAATCTTTTCACCATCCAAAGGATAGTCCACATCTGGAGGCGGCGAAGGACGCTACAAATGGAAAGATGTGTTGCTTTCAGGGCCAGAACGGTCACGGCCACTTCAGGAAAGATCAGAGGGACTTTCATTCTCCACCCACCTCAGCACTGCCATCAATGTTGAACTTGGCTGCCTGGATTCTCAGTCCACGTTGGAGATCACTCACAAAACAAGTGCGAACTTCAGAAAACAAAGGCACAGATGAGAGAATTCACTGAATCAACAGGACAGACAGTTTTGTTTCATTCACAGAACACATTCTAGGTCCTGCCAGTACAAAAAGCAAAACACCCAACCAAGCTTCTGTACCTCAGCTGAGCTGAGCTGTACCCATGTCCCAAGTGTTAATGAAGCTGGCACTGCACCTAGGCAACATTTCTTTCTCCAAAAAGCCAAATGCAATGTAAAGGCAGAGAGACATCGTTCACTGTGCCTCTGGTTACCATGAGGTGGCATGGGCTGAACTCTGCGGTCCAACACACCACACCAGCTCTTGCACCACAGCTTCCCACAAGACACTGATCCTTTTAAACAATCCCACATCAATACAAAAGCAATCCTAATTTCAAGCCTAATTTTTCACATCTGATCACAAGAGACTGTCTCAAAACCAATCAGACAACTGTTTTCCAGTAAGACAGTCCAGGAATTAGAAAGCAATTTCCATTTAAGAAAGCACCAGTAGCATTCAAGATATTTTGCACTTGACCAATGGATTCTTCCTAGCTTGGTCCAGAAAACATATACCACATATACACAGTAACATGGGCCATTACCTACAATTCTATAAATACTCTTATATAATGTAGAAACACAATAAACATTACATAGGGGATCATTTAAGTTCTGCCCAAATATATACCCTACATTTTTCTGGTGTAAAGTAACCCTTTGGTTCAGCCTGACCACCAAGTTAACCTAACCTGCTGATGGTAAGCTAGATCTGACAGCACAATGCCCCCACTGCATTAGTCTACCTAACTGTGAACTCTCTCTAAGCAGCACAAAGACTACACCTAAATGAGAATTCAATGATGTTTGGTGCTTGCCTTCAGAGGAGAAAAACATTGACAGAGCTTCTGGAAGGCACAAAGTGCAAAAAATCTAATGTGATAAACAGCAAAACAGTCCTCAACACTGGACATCACACTCTCCTCTACTACACAATTTAATAAACTAATGGCAGAAAGTTTTACCTTTTATATCCTCAACTATGTCTTCTGGAACAGAGCCTGCAACAGCAACAACACTGAGAACAAAAGCTTGGAAAGCAAAAAGAGAATTTCATAATGAAATTAATTTTGAATTCCAATTAGGACACTTAAGGTTTCACCTTGACTGAGGCCTGTGCAGATTTCTAAGATGAAGAACAGGAAGTTGGCCTTCTCTCAGAAGACAGTGAAACCTTCCTACAGAAATTTCATCTGAGCTGCCTTCCCAACTTTGGTACAAGAGGCTGAGTATAGCAGTAACATACTTTAACAGGGAGACAGAAGTCACCAGAGAAGACCTCGTGAGCTGTGATGAAGACATCACTGTTCCCAGCACAGTGCAGCACCCAGCCCTTACCCATGACAGACGGAAGGCTTTGGCCTTTGGCTAATCCTGTGTCAACTGTGCACTGCTCCAACAGCCGGTATTCCAGCTCCCTGAAACAGGGCAAATGAAGTCAGGTCAAGACAGCAGCGACACGCGACTGCTCCCCATCTTATGCTCATCATACACCATTCACTCACTTCAGCTACAGTCTTTTAAATCTACACTCAAGGAGATTGGATTGCCATAAGCCAGGACGCGTAGCTGCAAACTTACCTGTGGATGGCTTTTCCTCCCAAAGGCAGAGAACCCCAGCAGCTCAGAATTGGAATTCCTTCATAAATCTGTACCAAGATCAGGAAATTCTCTTTTTCCTCACAGGAGCTTCCAGCCTACTGGAACTGAACGCTGTTTCTCATCCACATTTGCCTGCACTTGCTGTCCTTCTCCAAAACTAACCACTACTGTACAAACCATGGAGCTACAAATCAACCTTGGAGCCCCGTAACGCTTTTCCCAAGCTTTAGGGGACACAGACTCCACATGGCAGCTGTGAGGAGATTCCCAGGTTCTGACATCTTAGAAACAAAGGCTGGATCAGCTGATCCAGTCACACTCCATGTCTGTACACCAGCTTTTCATCACAGCCTTCCTGCTGAAAGCTTTCATTCTGCATTAGGAAAGGATACAGGCAGCACCAAGCTTTCTTTATATCCACAGTCGAGCACCATGGCAGAGTTGATCCCAAGTGTCAGAAGAGACATGAGATGGCTTGGAGCAAACAAAACAGAAGGCACCTGGGAGAAAACAAGAAGGTAATGGACAGAAGAGGAAAAAAAAAAAAACAACAACAACAACAAACACCCAATGCATTCTCAGGATTCAAGATCTGAACAACTGCCTCTAGAAGTGTTCATTTTTAATTTAGTTTTTATGGAAATCTGGTAATAATGAAGGAACAGGATACTGTAATTTATGTTTTTACTTTTCTGAAATCTACAATTTTAAAGTTGATCTTGTTTGTGGTACTTTCAAGGCACTTCAGATGCAATTAATGAGAGAGTGGACTCATACTGAAAGCATTCATTATGGAACACTGACCCTGTATTAAAACGTCACTCATTTGCTGCACAAGACAAAAATATCAGCCAGAGAAATAACCTCACTTCAGTACTAACCAGTTTCTTAACATAATACAAAGTCTCCCCAAAACACGAGTGTCCAAGTCATGAGTCACTTCTGACATCCAATTCTATATGGGAGTGCTTTATCAAAGAAATTTTTATCAAAGACATTATTTTTTTCCCTATAAAGGGATCAGTGGTCAGGGAGCAAAGGAAATCCACACAAATCTTGCAGCGATTCCAAATCATGTGAAATTTTATCTGTAGTAAGAAAAAAATTAGAATGTTCAGATTAGTTGTTAAATTGGGTTGTGAAGGCATAGCTGAGCAGCACTGCAGACAAAGTAGTTTCCCTGCTTTACAGAACAACTCCAATCTTAGTTCTACACAAATCAAATAATTACAGCATCGCCTTCGAAAGCATTTGGCTGTAGAACAAACCAAGAGTTAGACTTGGACTTTTCTTAAAGCAATCAAAAAGTGATTAAGCAGAAGAAATAACGAATTTCAGGTAAGTTCTTATTTCCTGAAGAACAGCCAGAGGTGAGATCATGTGCGAGATGAAGATATTGACTCTGATAAAAATCATGACATTTGCTGATAGAGAACAAGAAGCATGTAAGTATAAATTCAGGCACTTCTCAATGGGGACTATCGGATCTGTCAGGAACAGCATGATGTGGTTTGTACTTCCATACAACCCAGAGAAGCCTTTCAGATTCTTAAAGAGAACTGTTTTGTGGTGAAAAAAGGTGCTTCAGTCTGATCTCCCACCTTCCCAAACGAACCACCTCCACATTTTTTATCTTTCTGCATCTCACATTTCAGGATGAGGGGAAACAGTCTTGATCAGGAAGAGGGGTAGATTTAGATGAGATATCAAGAAGAAATTCTTTCCTGTGATGGTGAGATACTCAAACAGGTTGCTCAGGGAGGTTATCAATGTCCCCTCCCTTGCATTCAAGGCCAGGCTGGATGGGGCTATGAGCAACCTGCTCCAGAGGGAGGTGTCCCTGTCTATAGCAGGAGGTTGGAACTGAATCATCTTGAAGATCCCTTCCAACCCAAACCATTCTGCGACTCTTCTGCCATTATTTTCACTCCTTTGCCCATACCATCACTACGGTTCCTACCATTAAGTGCTACGCTCAGCACATACGTAGTTACATCAAATATGCACCTCAAAATGCTTGAAAAGGACTCTGGCAAGAGTCTCTCTGAAGTGGGAAGGGCAGAGCACAGATTCTATGATCACTACACGACGGTCTCTGGGATTCACCAGAAGATGTCTGAAAATTAAAAATGAAAGACATCAAGACATGGAAACAGAACCACCGAGTTTATGCACGTACGACAACACCTACCCTCATTTGATGTCCTGTTCCACCTACAAATCCTAATGTTCTGCAGCTAGACAGCGTTTGTAAGAGCTACCTCAAGGTCTTTTGCTCAAGTTTAAACACTCAAACCCAACGTTCCTCACTGGAAGAAGGAAACTGAGCTGCAGAAGACAAGCTAAGGAGCTCTCTGCCGGGAGCGTGGGGTTCTGAATGTCATGCATTGCTAAACCAACATGAAGAAATGCAAGTGGGGATGCAGAGCGGTCATTATTGGCTTGTCCAGTGCCATGCAGTGCCACACATGGAGCAGAAAGGACACAAGCGCCCTGATTTCAATTACAAGACGATGATAAAGGACACAAAGAAGTCCCCACTTGTGAGGATCTTCAGTACAGAACACTGCAAACAATGATTTTTTACTGCATAAGTGAAAGACTGGAAATAAAGAGGAAATTGTCCTCTTTATCTTCATCTTAATTACTCCTTAACAGCACTAAAAATGCAATAGAGTACTACTGAGATAGAAACGTCCCATGCTTTAAGACTCCATCTCCTACACTATGACACAGGGCAATGAGTCCTGCACTAAATTTCAGCCTACAATGAGCTTCAGCCCCATCAAAACCAGTACAAGTCCTCAGGTACTGACCTTCCCCTCTTACATCCTTTAGGATTCCTACACTTAAAAAGCAACTTATCAAATACCTTTTATTTCAGTGAGCAATTAATGCCACAGGACTCTAACAATTTGCAATATGACCTAAAACACAGCACCGAGTTTCTCCATATATACACATATACAGCCAGGCAGACACCTGCAAAATCAAGTTTGTTTTCTCAACTAGAAAGCAGTCTCTACTGACACATATATGCCTCCTGGGGCATTCCAAAAAATGAGCTGCAGAAGGCCTGCATGACTAACATCCAACAATCTCTTACCTAAAATACAACATACGAATAAATTCCTCCAGATGTGAATATAGCTCTTCTGCACTGATATTATACTGAACAACTTTGACTGGCTGTAAAGAGAACACATCCATCGACAGCAGACATATTAGACATTGATTATATATCACCAGAGTACATATGATCTGCTACATATAAAGGAGGTCTTCTTCTGCCCGTTTTGATGTTATATACCTGATGTCCCCCAAAAACTCATCTTGTAAGTAAACCACAGAATTTATTTCATGCTAATTTTTCACACAATTAATCTAACATTAGTTTTCCAAAGCTGCAATTCTCTACTTTTAAAAAAGCCAACTTCTATCTACATTCAGTATTTAGTAGCAGATGCTGTAATGCCATGAAGAACAGCCAGTGACAATTCCCTCTACAACAAAACCAAGCGCTGTAAAGGTGAAGTGGTTTACCTTTGGGATGTCAGGTTTCTTTATTTCACTAGGAATAATGCATCTAGGTTCTGTTTCACCTGCAAAACCACACCTGAAAGCAAACATTGAAAAAAGTCTTATCAGTGGTAATCACTGTTTAGCATACATGCCTGAGAACCACAGAATCATAGAATCACTGACATTGGAAAAGACTGACAGGATCACCCAGTCCAACCATCCACCCATCACCAATAGCTCTCACTAAACCATGCCCCTCAACACAAAACCCAAACGTTCCTTGAACACCTCCAGGGTCGGCGACTCCACCACCTCCCTGGGCAGCCCATTCCAGTGCCTGACCACTCTTTCAGAAAAGTAGTATTTCCTAATGTCCAGCCTAGATCTCCCCTGGTTCAGCTTGGAGCCACTTCCTCTAGTACTATCACCAGTTACACGAGAGTTTGTACAATTAATACAAGATACTCTACGTATAAATTTGTATCAGACTGACCAAGACACATTTCTTATCTTTCATTGACTGTCTCAGCTGCATTAAGCAGAATAGGTTTACTTCACCTCTGAAAGTACAATCTTTGAGTGATGATCACCCACCACCTGCCTTCCTTACTGCCTACTAAATTCCCACACAAATAACTTCCCCCGTTTCCACATCAGACCCATTCCCACTGAAGCTCTCAGCACTCACACGCACCATTCATTCACACCCTGCTCACATCCTCACTTTCTGTGAGATGCATTTACAAGAAACAAGAGACAGCCTCGATGACTGTCATCACAGAACGGCCCGGGTTGGAAGGGACCTCAAGGATCATGAAGCTCCAACCCCCCGCCACACACAGGGCCACCAACCTCCACATTTCACAGCAGCCCAGGCTGCCCAGGGCCCCATCCAACCTGGCCTTCAACACCTCCAGGGATGGACGGGGCATCACAGCCTCTCTGGGCAGCCGTTCCAGCACCTCACCACTCTCTCTGTAAACAACTCAGAAGTTCCGGAAGGTCCTGCGCTCCATTTCACTGCTGACCAACAATAAGCATCGCCCCTGAGACAACTTCAAAAGAAACTTCCAAAAACAGACAGAGATCAGAATTCCAGTGCTTAATTTTGGTCCCTGAAGGAATTCTCCAGTCCCAGTGCACGCAAGCAGCTGCATCTCCCTGCCACCCTGATCGCGTCTGAGAAATTCGCCACACGTTCAGGAGAACTTCCACAAGGACAGCCGCCCCCGAGCACAGGCAGCGGCACGGGGGGCCCGAGGCGAGGCTGGATCGGCCCCGGGCAGCCCCACGGAGCTGAGGGGCGCCGCTCGGTGCAGGGAGTCGCACTGACGGCCTCCGAACAAAACCGCCGAAGCACGCCAGCATCGCGGACAGGGAAGCGCGCGAGGCCCGGCGCCGCAGGGAGCCGAAGCCAAGCGCTCACTTGGTGAAGGCCTCGCCCAGGTCGAGCACCACGGCGGTCTTCTCCCCGCCGCTTCCCAGGCCCTCGTACAGCGGCATCGCGGCTCC
>NW_024885493.1:0-17144 GCF_019232065.1 Centrocercus urophasianus
TAGTGAGGACATCCTTGCCAAGTCCTTGAAAATAGTCCACCATGCGATATGGGGAGATATTGCCCATAACGCGTAAGGGACCCCATTTTTCAGTGATAGCAGCAACTCTTAATAGGATGATCCCCCAAATCCTGGGATCTGCCCTGAAATCATTTTCTCTAGAGGAGTATTGTTCTCCCCCTTGACCCGTTTATAGATATCCCAAAGAAAAGACATTATGTTAATTTTAGTATATTCGTCCTGCCTGCCTCACTAAGTGTATAACTAATAGATAACTAGCTATAACAATCACAACATACTTGTATAATCAACAGATATCAAGATGTTATAATCACAATACAATCAAGAGAGTTAGACAAAGTAGACAACAATCACAAAAAGAGAACAGATGGAAGAACTTTCCCTTCAGCTGAGCTCACCACAAAACACCAAGAGAGATGATCACCAGAAGAGATCCTTCCCCTCTGGTAGCCAGCTCTTAAATAGGCCTAGGAGGGGTGGCGCCTGGCTCCCCCCTCTTCTGGCAGCACAGGTGAATTGCCTTCACCTGTGCTCTTCTGGATGACTCATGGCTCGTCTCAGGTGATCAGTCAGAGGTTCAGGCCGTGACTCAGCAGTTCCCATACAGATGTGGAATACTGAAACCCAAAAACAAAAAACAAAAACAAAAAAACATAGAACTCTGACATTTGGAAAAGCAATATTGTACTCCCAGAAGTTACGTAAATCCTACATCGGGTATACACAGGATTGCAGGCATCAGGGATGCCTGGCAGAATCTAAAATGCAGCCCAATGAGAGTTAAGTTAAAGATGGGAGCCAGCCCAACCAGGGTAAAGCAATGCCCTTTGAGGATACAAGATTGTAGGAGGATAAAAGAAATAAAAATAACTTTTTGGATTTCGGATTACTAATTGGATAGAAATCCAAATACAACACCCAACCATGCAAATGAAAAATTGGATGGCAAGAGCTATAGTTTGGTACAAGATTTGAGGGCAATTAATAGAAATGTTGAATATATACAACCCATGGTGTTTATCTTTATTGACCAAGTTAAGGAATAAGCAGGTGGGGTTTACCGTTCTGGACTTGAAGTACACCTTTTTCTGCCTGGTTTTGCAAAAGAAAGTCTAAAATTATTTGCCTTTGAGTAGGAAAACTCAAATATGGAGAGAAGAAAAAAATAATTAAGAGTAATAATAATAATAATTCAGTTAACCTGCACAGTGATACCCAGGGTTGTGAGAACAACCCAATCATTTTTGAGAACTGGTCAACTCGTGAGCCTGAGATTTGGGTTCACCATTTCACAGTGGAACTTTACTGCAGTACGTGGATGCTACAGTAACAAAGGACTGTGTGCAATGGACTGTGAGCTTGCTGAATTTCTTGATTTAAATGGCTATCAAGTTTCTCAACAGAAAGCACAACTGATCAAAGAGAAGGAAGCAACTTGCTGAACACCCAGAACGCCAAGGCAGAGCTGCCTCCAAGCCAGCAGTGTGTGACTGCATGGAGACTGTGTGTGCCAGCTGGTCAGACCTACAGGAGGAGCCGTTGGACGATGCTGAGGAGTCAAGGATTCATCGACGGAAGCAGTTTTGTGAAGACAAGGAAACCGTAAGGCAGGACATGCAGTAACTGCTACTGACAAGGTAATTGAAGCAAAACCATTACCTGTGGGGACTTCCACTCAGAAGGCTGAAATAATTGCCTTGACAAGAACCTTAAATATATGGACGGATGCTAAATATGCTTTTGGGGTGGTACCCACTCGTGGTACCATCTGGAAAGAGCAAGGATTGCTTACACACAAGGAAAACAAATTCAGCATGATGTGAATCTACCAAAGAACATCATGGCTGTTAGACATTGTAAAGGACATCAGAAGAGTGACACTGTACAAGAAACTGGAAATATGATGGTGGATCAGGTGGCAAAACAGGCAGCTGAAGGAAAAGTAATTGGTGAATGGCTTTAATTCCAGATGGTAAACTTAAAACATCTGAACCTTAGTCAGAACCTATAAGGTACTCTAGAAAGGATAGGAATCTAATTAATGAAGGGAAGAGAGCAAGCTGACAGATGGGTGCATACCCAGATGGACACATTGTTGTGCCCATTAATATTTTATAGAATTTGGTTCTAAGGGAACATAATAAAACATGGGGGTTACAGACACCAGAAAGTAACTGTACAATCCTAGTACCAGGAACAGGGTACAAGTGGGGCTTGTTGGAAAGGGAACCTTCCAGGGCAACAATTGCAAATTGATTTTTTTTTTTGAACTGCCAGGAAAAAGGAGGGTTTTGATATATGCTAGTTCTAACCAATACCCTTTCAGGGTGACCAGAAGCATTCCCTTGCAGGACCAATAGAGCCAAGGAAGTAACCAAGGTACTTTTGCAGGAGATTATTCCAAGGTTTGGGTGTCCTGCAACAATACCTTTCAACCAGGGAACTCATTTTATTGCAGAGATTGTCCAACAGGTCAGCAAGCGTTGGGAATAAATTGGCAATTGCACATAGCACACAGACCACAGGCGAGTGGTCAGGAAGAAAAGATGAACTATCTAATTAAATCACAGGTTGTAAAACTGGGCCAGGAAGCTGGACTATCCTGACCACAGTTGTTGCCTTTGGCTCTCCTTAGTACCAGAACGAAACCTAGAGCCAAAGAAGGGTTAAGTCCTTTCAAAATACTGTACAAAAGGCCTTATGTTGTACAAAAGGGGATCTCTACCCAAGTAGGGAGTGAAATACTAACTGAGCATGTGATAAGTTTACAGGAATAGCTTTGAGAAAAAGAGAAACTGGTTCTTGGAAGTAGAGCCCAAGGCCTTGATATGGCTTGATAATATGTGTATAACAAATCTCTTTTAAGATTCGCCCCTGGAACCAAGCTGGCTAGGTCTGTTCCAGATGCTGCTAACATCCCACACAACAGTAAAAGCATTGTGGATACATCATACTAGAGTTAAGAAGGTCCCTCAAACACAATGAGAACTGAAAACAGCTGGACCCTTAAAATTGTGAATCCAAATACAGAAATGTGGGCTTTTGTAATTGTTAGAAATGTTGATTTGATGAGCGCAGCATTTGATGTAAATACTTATGTATCTCTTGTGACAAACATAATTGCATATCAGTATTGTTTCGTATGTGGGCAAGCTACGGATTTAAACTTTTCTCTTCTTGTTGTTCCTGATGATTTTAAGGCAAGAAATCAAACTGTTGCAGGGTTTGAGTCACTGTCCTGGTGGGTGATGATCAACAAGAATGTAAGATTGGATTAACTACGTCTGTTATAATCAATGGAGATTTACAAATTATACAAAGAGTGCAATAAAGAGAATTGCAGGACAGTTATATGCCACAAGTAGGGTAGCCTGAGAAAATAGGATCTCCTAAGATATGATAAAAGAGTGTACATGTAACGCTGGGTACCTGTTGTTGCACCTTCATCCCAATAACACAGCTCTGGATGACATAATAACGAAGGCATTGCAAGGGCTTGGTGCCACCCTGATCAATGAAGTGGCAGAAAAATCAGGAATAGATACTTCTGTCACTGGATGGTTGGAGTCCTGGTTTGGTGAATGGAAAGGGGTGACTGTATCCACATTTACTTCTTTGATAGTAGTAGCAGGAGCCTTGATGGCCACTGGTTGCTGTGTTATCCCCTTTGTGAGGGGACGGGTAGAGTGATTGATAGAGAGAGCACTATTGAAGCAAACACCAATGGAGCCATTACATTTATATAAAATGATGGTATTAGAGGAGATGGGAGATAAAGAAAGTGGAGACGAGGGAGATGTCTATAAAAGTGAACCTTAAAAAAAGGGAATTGCAGAAATCAACAATGTATAAAAAAGAAAAAGTGGGGAATGGTGGGAATCAAATGTTGTTTCTGCATTAGAATTGTATAATATTATTTTTATTTTATGATCTCCGCTATCATAGTTCTTTTTGGGAGTCCTTCTACTTAACTTGGGGAAGATCTCTGATAAGTTTACATCACTTATTGTATAGATGAACCTTCCCAGGAACGCATACTATGTATATAGGTGTATATATGTATATTTTGTCATACACACTGCAAGAATATCCTGCACGAGAGCAAACCAGAGAACAAGCCATGGCATGCCCGATGAAGTGCCTGAAGAGACATTGGGAAGGCCTGACATCATCCCCCAGTGCTCTTTGTTTAACGATGATGACTTTAAAGAAAATCACCATATCAATAGGACAAGGAGAGCACCGAGACACCTTGGAAACAACAAGATGACTACTGACTGGCACCAGGTAACAAATAAATGAACAAGTAAATAGCAAATGTAAACCTTCTGATAAGATTGTGAACCTGGAGTACCCAGCCATTGGGGAAACAGGGGAGGGGGGGCAGGCAAGGGGGAGAAAACAGGGTATAAAGGCTGTCATGTTGTGTCCATAGGCGCACTCCTGCTTGCGGGACGCCCGCCATTGCAATCACGAATAAATTCTGCTTTTATCAGATACCATCCTAACAAAAATTACTTGCATATTTCCAACAATACTGCGCGCCAATGTAGGAAGTTTGTCATATTGCTGCACGGAAACGAGGATGGGAGGGTGCCTTAGGCCTGGTGCCCCTCCCCCAGACCACCAAATGGGCCATCCAATGCAGCTCCTCCTACCCAGGGTCGGAGTCCCGTACTTCAGTGAGCCCCTCTTCAGTGAGCCCCTCGCCCACAGTGGTGTTAACCATGGGAATGGAAGAGCGCCCCTTGGGCAAGATCATGCTTACGTGTGCGGGAAGCGTACTGTCTTGCAGGTCCCCTGAGGAAGAGAACACCGCAAATATGCCCTCAACTATGGTGACTAACATCTCGTCCGCACCTTGGGCACCCCCCTCAACTCCCCCCTCGGCTTCAGTTTCGCATAAACAAGTAGAAGACCACTGCGTTAAACTGTCTGCACTTTTATCTTGCCACACGGCTCAAGTGCAGGAATCCAAGGTCGTTGAAACTCCCCCGCCGTATCCACGGCAACCGCTGTATCCTCCTCTGTGTAATCTAACACTACCTGCGGGGGCAGGGGGAGAAGTGAGCTGGGATGGGACACTTGCTGTCTCCTCTCAGGTGGTGGAATGCAGTTACACCCATGGGGGTGGGGACTGCGGGCAAGGCTCGGGTATGGATTGGTCAAAAGTTAAGGAGGCGGTAGAAGAAAAAACAGCAGAGAGAAAGGGAAGCGATGTAACTTACAGGTGCTTGGATGATAGTGTCCGGCCAGCACTGTCCACCCTGACTGTGCCTGAAGGAGTAGGTGGCATCCGGCCGGCGCCCTCTGCTCAGGTTGCACCCGAGGGAGAAAGAAATAACGATAGTCTCCAGACCCACTCTCTGCCACAGTGTTCAGACCCATTGATTCGACCCACACATCCTTTTACAAGATTGAATGCGTATGCAACCAATCAGAAGCCTCTACAACAGTCAGTGCTTGATCAAAGGGAGATGGGCACAGGGGGAGGGGTGCGGAGCTTGCAGCTTCCAGCTGTGACTGAAAAGGATAGCGAAAGGAGAAAGGTGAATCTGCATTTGGGAGTTAAGAGAGATGCACTAACAGATTGTGGGAAGTTTAGAACTAGCCTGATAGAGGAAGGAAGAGCACTAGAGACCTTCCTGATAGTAGGGAATGATAACAGAGGTCCGGGAGGGGTATCCCTCGATCTGAAAGGCATCACACGTCTGATAGATTGTGCAGAGAAATGGAGATTGAAATCACTCCTCACTTTAAATGCATTACAAGTCCTGACAGCATCAGGCCTTCTCTTTCCTCATGTAACAAATCTGATGTGCATGGTGCTTAAGCAGTATAGTGCTTATTTAGTGATTATAGTGCAGTATACATTGTGGGCATCAGAATGGGTTCCCTTCATGGACAGGTGGCCAGATTGAGGCCTGGAGAAAAAGCAACAAACAATTCCATACGGCTGGTTTGTGAGAGCAATGCTCTCAAGGCTTGAGACATCTGCCTTGATATTGAACAAATGTTTGTCATTTTTGAGGTACACTCCAACAGGTACCTGAGACAATGTTGGTATATAATGGGCATAGATAGTGCCACTAGAGCTATCAGCAATCACTCTAATCTCTCTGTCTATAACTTTACTAGTATTGTAGGATGTGGCTTTAATTATTAAGTGTCGGTGACATCACATCAGTTCTTGCAGGCTAATTACATGGTGATTAAAGACCTATTACCTGTTCCAAGTGGGATGAATCTTGCTTTGGCTTACCAAGGAAGGAACTTGGTAAGGAAGCTTTTGCAACATGATGACCTGCACCAATCGCTGAAACGTGTCAGAGACAATGGACAGAAAAATTTGATCAACGTTAACCATGCCACAGAACTATCAGGCGCTTTGTAATATAACAGAGCAGGGTTTCCCTGAGCATGGGAGAGATGTCGTGGCAGGCGAAGAAGGCGAGGACTCAGGATGTGACGGGATAGGACCTCCCCCTGCTCAGTGGTGTGAAACCTGCATCGTGATTTGTGCACCATGAACTGTCTGCAATAACATTTAAGCAATCTACGCTTGGAATACTATAGGCTTCGTAAAAGATTGTATCCAGGTTCGCTTACGCATTGTTACGGGGATGTTTAACTCTCTTTAACTCTATCCTGTATTCAGTTATAGTTGTATTAGGTCTAATATTAATACGCTTTACGCTTATAGTCATATTATATGTGGGTTTATAGATACATTACATAGATAAGTATAGTGTATGCTGAGATGAATGACTCATATGGCAAAGGCTAAGACGAACGAATCAGCATTGAGAGAATGCAATATATAGCTTGTATAGAACTCATGTTTAAGACATTAAGGTAGGATTATTTGGCAAATCGCGATGTAACGGGGCAAAAGGCTTAACCAAGAGGACAATGGCATGTATAGGCGCAATGCTAGGATTTCGGGGTGTATGCGGTTAGGGTCCTCTCGAGTTGTAGTAGATTTGCTTGAGCTTAGCGACGGGGAGATGTAGTTAACAAAAGACACAAGTTAGAGATGTAGTCAACGAAATACGTAAAGCGGGAGCTGTCAAGGTCACCAGGCGTAACAGGATCTGTGTGGGTCCCTTGTGTGGTTAACAGAACACGTAAAAGGGGGGCTGTGGAAGTCATCAGGCTCTATGGGGGCTCCTTGACTTATAGTAAACCATGATGAGACATGGCAAGACAAGACATGCCACACGTCTATTGGCCACAGATAACCATAGCAAGAGTGATTGGTAGCACTGTGATATAAGGGACAACTATAAGAAGAGTGTATTGCTTGTAATAAATGCCATTTGCTGCTCACCACATTGGCGTCATAAAAAGCATGTGAAACTGTCTGGGGCTGTCTGAGCACTTTACAACAGAAGATTAATCAGGGGTTACCGAAATAAAGGCAACAGGGTTTGGCGTGTGCTTACCGTGCCCTATACAATACTTGTGTGGGAACTGCTGAGTCAGGGCCTAAACCTCTGATTGATCACCTGAGGCGAGCCACGAGTCAGCCAGAGGAGCACAGGTGAAGGCAATTCACCTGTGCTGCTGGAAGGGGGGGGAGCCAGGCTCCACCCCTCCTAGACCTATTTAAGAGCTGGCTACCAGAGGGGAAGGATCTCTTCTGGAGATTCCCTCTATTGGTGGTTTGTAGTGAGCCCAGCCGAAGGGTAAGCCTCCCATTTTGTTTTCTTTTGTTATCATTGTCCGCTTTGCCTAACTCTCTTGGTTATATTATAACATCTTGATATCCATTGATTATACAATTGTAACGTCTTGATATCCATTAATTATACACTGGGTGAGGGGGGCAGGCCGAATATACTAAAATTAACATAATGTCTTTTCTTTGGAATATCTATAAATGGGTCATGGGGGAGAACAATACTCCTCCAGAGAAAATGATTCTAGGGCAGATCCCAGGATTTGAGGGATCACCCTATTATGAGTTAGCTGCTATCATTGAGAAATGGGATCCCTTACGTGTTATGGGCAATCTCTCCCCATATCGCATGGCGGACTATTTTCAAGGACTTGGCAAGGATGTCTTCACTACCAAAGAAAGACAACTGGCTGCCTCCATGGTGGCATGGCCATTAGTGAGTGCCTTAAATCACGTGGACATAAGAAATAATAATAATTTAGAAACTTAAAATCAGCCCTTGAAAGACTGCATTGAAAAGCTGGAGCACGAACTTGGCGTTTTAACAGGGAAGAAGCCAATTCTGCATCTTCCCGTAGGCCAAATTCGTAACATTTCAATAAATGATGATCAGACTCCTGAATCAACAGACTTCATTGATCAGGAGAAGAAGAAATCCAAATCAGACCTTGAATGTCCAATTCTGACCGATCCACTGGAAGTCTGTCCTGTCATAACCCAGAAAACAAGAAAAGTACAGGACAGACGGGCAGGGGTGCCACCTGATCAATGCCCCCCTGCCCAGACGCATTTACGTGTAACGGCTCGGCCATACACGGCAACAGAATTGATGGACCTAGTACAGCGATTTCAGCAGAAGCCTAGAGAAAGTGTGCCAGCTTGGTTATTGAGACTATGGGATTCTGGGGCAGAAAGTGTTTTGGTGAATGGCCCAGTGTATGGGAACTGCTGAGTCAGGGCCTGAACCTCTGATTAATCACCTGAGGTGAGCCATGAGTCAGCCAGAGGAGCACAGGTGAAGGCAATTCAGCTGTGCTGCCGGAAGGGGTGGAGCCAGGCTCCACCCCTCCTGGACCTATTTAAGAGCTGGCTACCAGAGGGGAAGGATCTCTTCTGGAGATCCCCTCTTTTGGTATCATCTGGTGAGCTCAACCCAAGGGTAAGCTCTTCCACTTATTCTCTTTTGTGATTGTTGTCTGTTTTGCCTTACTCTCTTGATTATATTGCAATTATAACTTCTTGATATCTATTGATTTTACACAATTATATTGTGACTATAACATCTTGGTTATACTCTTGGCGAGCTAGGCAGGCTGAATATACTGAAATTAACATCATGTCTTTTCTATGGAATTTCTATAAATGGGCCAAGGGGGAGAACAATACTCCTCTAGAGAAAATGATTCCAAGGCAGATCCCAGGATTTGAGGGATCGCCCTATTATGAGTTAGCTGCCATCATTGAAAAATGGGGTCCCTTACGTGTTATGGGCAATCTCTCCCCATATCGCATGGCGGACTATTTTCAAGGACTTGGCAAGGATGTCTTCACTACCAAAGAAAGACAACTGGCTGCCTCCATGGTGGCATGGCCATTATTAACCGCTTTAAATCATGCAGACTTAAGAAATAATACTTTAGAAACTGAAAATCAGCTTTTGAAAGACCGCATTGAAAAGCTGGAGCACGAACTTGGCGTTTTAACAGGGAAGAAGCCAATTCTACATCTTCCCGTAGGCCAAATTCGTAACATTTCAATAAATGATGACCAGACTCCTGAATCAACAGACTTCGTTGATCAGGAGAACAAGAAATCCAAATCAGATCTTGAATGTCCAATTCTAACTGATCCACTGGAAGTCCGTCCTGTTGTAACCGAAAAAAACAAAAAAAGTACAGGACAGACCGGCAGGGGTGCCGCCTGATCAATGGCCCCCTGCCCAGACTCATTTACATGTTACAGCTCGGCCATACACGGCAACAGAATTAATGGACTTAGTACAACGATTTCGGCAGAAGCCTAGAGAAAGTGTGCCGGCTTGGTTATTGAGATTGTGGGATTCTGGGGCAGAAAGTGTCTTGGTGAATGGCCCAGAAATAGCTAAGTTGGCCACCATGACCATCCATCCTGCTCTCAGACAGAGGTTATACGTAGGCAATCAATATCGTGATGAGAACCATTCCATACTAGAATGGTTAATGGCGGCCTGCCGTATGGTATGGCCGAATAAATCAGACATACCGTTACATACAGGCATGTGGTCCTCTATGGAGGACCT
Organism: Centrocercus urophasianus; assembly: GCF_019232065.1. NCBI lineage: Eukaryota > Metazoa > Chordata > Aves > Galliformes > Phasianidae > Centrocercus > Centrocercus urophasianus. The sequence continues at coordinate 9,981 of NW_024885493.1, forward strand.
TCAAAATTATATCCGTGAACTAGGTGTAAGAGAGGCCAGCTATGAAGATACATTTGATGGCCCTGATATGGTTAAGTTTTCAGCAGGGATGAGAGATTTAATTCTACAGCAAGCTCCCTCCCATCTGTACGGCACCCTAGTTTCCATATTAAATCCCCTTGTAGCATCAGAAGCCGTAGTCCAGCAGGCTGCCCAGTTAGTTGCCGACCTGGGAGAAACAGAACACCTGCGGACTAGGCGCAATATTCGGTTTTTGGAGGAAGCAGAGGTCCTGCCGGTAAATAAAACCAAAACACTGGCTACTCGAGCTCCTCCATCGGGACCCATCAGGGTATCCCGAAAACAAATGTTTAATGATTTAATTCGGGCTGTGGTCCAATTTGCTAAGATCGACCGCCAGCCCAACCATGTCCTTGTCCAGCTCTGGAGACAACTAAAGGACAATCAAAAATTCCAGAGCTACCCTAAGAAATCAAGGGTAAGAGCTATAGAGAGGGTTCCAACAACAACATGGAACCTAGAAGATTTTATTATTCCAAACAGGAAAAAGAAGCCACCCCAGGTGTCTCGGGCCACAATGCCTGAGCTGTCAGAAGCAAAAGAACTGGCCCTAGCACAATTCAGGGAGTGACAAGGGATGTTAGTCCCCGTAGGGCCTCCAGACGGGACCGGAGGCCCTATGTAGAATTAACGATTTATTGGTCCCGAAAAAATATTCAGAGAGTTATGGCACTAGTAGACACAGGAGCAGAAACATCAATTATCTATGGAGATCCGGGAAAATTTGATGGCGACAGAGTGATGATTGGTGGTTTTGGGGGACAGACTATTCCTGTCACCCAAACATGGTTAAAATTGGGGGTTGGGTGTCTCCCACCCCGGGAGTACAAGGTGTCTATTGCCCCAGTCCAAGAATACATCCTGGGCATAGACATTCTATGGGGTCTGGCTCTCCAAACAACTGTGGGAGAGTTCAGACTTCGACAAAGATGTATCAGTATCCGGGCAGTGCAGGCGATATTAAGAGGCCATGCGAAACATGAGCCTGTTTGCCTGCCGAAACCGCGCCGGATTACTAATGTTAGACAGTATAGACTCCCGGGTGGGCAAGATGAAATATCGACAACGGTGCAGGACTTAGAATAAGTGGGCATTTTAAGACCTGCACACAGCCCATATAACTCCCCCATATGGCCAGTGCGAAAGGCAGATGGCACATGGAGGATGACAGTAGATTACAGAGAATTAAATAAGGTCACGCCGCCTATTCATGCGGCCGTACCCAATATTGCCTCCCTAATGGACACAATGAGTAGGGAGATAAAAACCTATCATTGTGTCCTAGATCTAGCAAATGCATTCTTCAGTATCCCAATTGCTGAGGAATCGCAAGATCAGTTTGCGTTTACGTGGGGAGGCAGGCAGTGGACCTTTCAGGTCCTGCCACAGGGGTACGTGCATTCACCAACGTATTGTCACAATCTAGTGGCGCGTGACCTGGCTGACTGGAGAAAACCTGATGATGTTAACCTATATCATTATATTGATGATCTCTTGTTGACATCCGACTCGCTGGAGGCAGTAGGACAGGCAGCAGATTCATTAACCACCTATTTACTACAGAGGGGATGGGCTATAAATCCCCAAAAGGTGCAAGGTCCAGGCCTGTCCGTAAAATTCCTGGGGGTGGTTTGGTCAGGAAAGACCAAAGTGCTACCCAGTGCTGTTATAGATAAGGTTCAGGCGTTCCCAGTCCCTACAACATCAAAGCAGCTGCAAGAGTTTCTAGGTATATTGGGTTATTGGCGTTCCTTTATACCTCACCTAGCGCAGCTGCTAAGGCCACTATACAGACTCACAAAAAAGGGGCAGCTATGGGACTGGGGGAAAACCGAACAGGATGCTTTCCAACAAGCAAAACTGGCAGTTAAACAAGCCCAGGCATTGGGTATATTTGATCCTACCCTCCCAGCCGAGTTGGACGTTCATGTTACTCAAGACGGCTTCAGTTGCGGCCTGTGGCAACGCCAGAGTTCTGTTCGGACCCCCATTGGTTTCTGGTCTCAGGTTTGGCACGGAGCAGAAGAAAGATACAGTATGATTGAAAAGCAGTTATTGGCTGCCTATTTGGCATTACAGGCAGTAGAGCCAATAACTCAAACAGCTGCAGTTATAGTCAAGACCACTCTGCCAATTCAGGGGTGGGTGAAAGATCTGACCCACCTTCCTAAGACAGGGGTGGCCCAAGCACAAACAGTGGCACGATGGGTCGCCTATCTCAGCCAAAGAAGCAGTCTGTCTTCATCCCCCTTGAAAGAAGAACTTCAGAAGATCCTAGGCCCAGTTACGTATCACAGAGATGCACCGAAAGAAATACTGGTCGCTCCACCAGAGAAGAGTCCCGTTCAGGAGGGAAAATATCCTATCCCTGAAGATGCCTGGTACACAGATGGGTCCAGCAAGGGCAACCCGAGCAAGTGGAGAGCAATAGCATACCATCCTTCCACCGAGACAATCTGGTTCGATGAGGGGGATGGTCAGAGCAGCCAATGGGCAGAACTGCGAGCCGTGTGGATGGTTATAACCAAGGAACCCGGTGATGGTATCCTGAACATCTGCACAGATAGTTGGGCTGTGTACCGGGGGCTCACTCTTTGGATTGCACAGTGGGCCACCCAGGAATGGACTATCCACGCCCGACCGATCTGGGACGAAGACATGTGGTTAGATATATGGAATACGGTCAAACACAGGACTGTACGTGTCTACCATGTTTCTGGTCATCAGCCCCTACAGTCACCGGGAAACGATGAAGCCGACACACTGGCCCGAGTTCGATGGATTGAGAATTCACCATCTGAGAACATCGCCCGCTGGTTACATCAGAAGCTACGGCATGCTGGACAAAAGACAATGTGGGCAGCTGCTAAAGCATGGGGACTGCCCATACAACTATCTGATATTGTCCAGGCATGCCAGGATTGCGACGCTTGTTCCAAGATGAGACCGAGATCGTTGCCCGAAACAACAGCCCATCTTGCTAGGGGACACAATCCTCTCCAGCGATGGCAGGTTGATTACATCGGGCCCCTTCCTCGCTCCGAAGGGGCAAGATACGCCCTGACCTGTGTTGACACTGCAAGTGGGCTACTGCAGGCCTATCCAGTACCGAAAGCAAACCAGGCATATACCATCAAGGCACTCACTAAACTGATGTCTGCCTATGGGACACCTCAAGTCATCGAGAGCGACCAAGGGACTCATTTTACTGGTGCAACGATACAGCGCTGGGCAGAAGAAAATAACATCGAATGGTGATTCCACCTGCCATATAATCCAATGGGGGCAGGCCTCATCAACCGTTATAACGGTATTCTTAAGGCTGCCCTGAAGACAGACTCCCAGTCCTTGCAGGGGTGGACGAAAAGACTATATGAACCCTGCGGGACCTGAATGAAAGACCTCGAGACGGCAGACTCAGTGCCCTGAGAATGTTGCAGACAACATGGGCCACCCCGCTTAGGATCCAAATTTTGGGCACTGATCATCAGGTAAGACCCCAGATTGGTGACAAAAATAATCTTCTGCTCCGTGCCCCTGAGAGCCAGGAACCCATAAAATAAAATGGCCCTGGAAGGTGCAGGTAGGACCCAAGTGGTGTGGCCTACTTGCACCTTGGGGGAGACTATTGGGGGTGGGAGGCTCAGTAGTCCCTCCAGTAATAGGTACATGGCCTACTGATATTGTGGTCAACACTCCAATATTCATTGCTAACGGGACCCCCATCGTGTCCCTGTGGCAGATCAGGACACCTCCTTTGGTGCCTGATATCGTTATGCAGCCTCAGATATCCGGCTAAAAGGTGTGGTACAGGCGGCCAGGATGTGCCCCAGTACAAGTGGAAGTGTTGACCCAAGATAGAAATACGGCCTGTATCTTGCCCTGGAGAACAGACCTTCCCCTCCTGGTACCTGTGAAACATCTGTATTACTCCCCGTGAGTCTGTGAGCCTTCAGGACCACCGGAAGGAACAAAATGCTATCAAGCGTTCCAGTGTTGCTGTCAGATCACGTACAACAGCCGGTGATGGTCTGCCTGGGACTGATGGAACATAGAACGGTCCTGCACCTCAGCACCTCATGCCTCCAGTCACATCATCGAGCACTGGCCCATAGAAGAATATGGACATCCACTGATCATCACTGGTCTTGAATTGTACCAACACACGTCGTGATAAAATTGTGTAAGCGTCGCGATATACCGGATCTCTGTATTAGGGAAAGCTTACCCTTTTGTTAACCTGATCATTGGTTCACGCCGTGAAGGGGTGGAGTGTATGGGAACTGCTGAGTCAGGGCCTGAACCTCTGATTGATCACCTGAGGCGAGCCATGAGTCAGCCAGAGGAGCACAGGTGAAGGCAATTCACCTGTGCTGCTGGAAGGGGTGGAGCCTGGCTCCACCTCTCCTAGGCCTATGTAAGGGCTGGCTACCAGTGCGGAAGAATCTCTTCTGGCGATCACCTCTCTTGATGTTTTGTGGTGAGCTCGGCTGAAGGGTAAGCTCTTCCACGTATTCTCTTTTTGTGATTGTTGTCTACTTTGTCTAACTCTCCTGATTGTATTGTGATTATAACATCTTGATATCTATTGATTATACACACATCAAAACGTCATGTAGTGTACGGGGCGTTATAGTGTCACTGCCCCAATCCCAGGTACCTATCCCTGTACATTACAGAAGTCAAGGGTTCTGGCCCTTCTGGGTGGCGGGGGGCGCTCTCTTGCTGCCTTGCAGTGGGTGCTGGAGGGTGCTTTCCTAGCCGTTCCTAGCTTTTCTGGTTTGACTCGGTCCCGGGAACTCTGTCGTCTTGTCTGATTTATTCATCTCAATTTCAATTAAATTGTATCCTTGTTGTGTTATCTTGTATTCTGATACTATAGTAAAATAAGTTTTCCTCCTTAGATTGTTGCCGCTGTTCTTTTCCTCCCTTCCTTCCTTCTTTCCCATTTTTTGTGGGACTGCGGTGGGGGGGAGGGCAGAGGCCTGCCGCCCCTGTCAAGGACATAGATTGATCTAGTCAACTCCGTGACAGATTTTTGGTGCCCAACGTGGGGCGATACAGCAGAAGAAGTCTTTACAAAAGGAGAGCGAATGATCCAAATTCTTCTCAGTGCTGGTTTTGCTATTAAGCGAAGCAGAGTGAAAGGACCTGCCCAGGAGATTCAGTTCCTAGGTATAAAGTGGCAAGATGGCCGTCGTCACATCCCGACAGATGTGATAGACAAAATCACTGCTATGTCTCCACCCACTAGCAAAAGAGAGACACAATCTTTTCTGAGTGCAGTGGGCTTTTGGAGAATGCATGTTCCAAACTACAGCCTCATTGTAAGCCCCCTTTATTATGTGACGCGAATGAGAAATGAGTTTACATGGGGCCCTGAGCAGCAGCAGGCTTTTGAACAGATTAAACAGGAGATAGCCCGTGCTGTGGCCCTAGGGCCAGTACGGACGGGACAGGGTATAAAGAACATCCTCTATACTGCTGCTGGAGAGAACGGTCCCACTTGGAGTTTGTGGCAAAGAGCCTCAGGAGAGACCCGAGGCCGACCCCTGGGATTCTGGAGTTGGGCGTACAGAGGGTGTGAAGAGCGCAACACTCCAACTGAGAAGGAGATCTTAGCTGCATATGAGGGGGTTTGGGCTGCTTCTGAAGTTGTCGGTACTGAAACACAGCTTCTTCTGGCACCTCGACTGCCAGTGCTGAACTGGATGTTTAAAGGAAAGGTTCCCTCCACCCATCATGCTACTGATGCCACTTGGAGTAAGTGGATTGCACTGATTACACGAGCGCGCATGGGGAACCTCAGCCGTCCAGGAATCCTAGAGGTGATCATGGACTGGCCTGAAGGTAGAAAGTTTGGAACACCACCAGGAGAAGAGGTAGCTCGTGCTAAAGAGGCCCCACCATACGATGAACTACCAGAGAATGAAAAGAAATATGCCCTGTTCACAGATGGATCGTGTCGTATTGTGGGAAAGCATCGCAGATGGAAATCTGCTGTGTGGAGCCCCACACGACAAGTTGCAGAGGCCACTGAAGGGAAAGGAGAATCAAGCCAATTTGCAGAGGTAAAGGCTGTCCAACTGGCCTTAGATGTTGCTGAACGGGAGAGGTGGCCGATGCTCTATCTTTACACTGACTCATGGATGGTAGAAAATGCATTATGGGGGTGGTTACAGCAGTGGGAGAAAAATAACTGGCAAAGAAGGGGTAAACCTATTTGGGCTGCTGAAATGTGGAAAGACATTGCTGCCCGAACAAAGACTATGGTTGTAAAGGTGCGTCATGTAGATGCTCATGTGCCCAAGAGTCGGGCTACTGAAGAACAGCAAAATAACCATCAGGTAGACCGAGCTGCCAAAATTGAGGTGGCTCAAATAGACCTGGACTGGCAGAACAAGGGTGAATTATTTCTAGCTCGATGGGCCCATGAGACATCAGGTCATCAAGTGAGAGATGCAACATACAAATGGGCTAGAGACCGAGGGGTGGACTTAACTATGGATGCCGTTGCACAGGTTATTCATGACTGTGAAACGTGCCATCATCAAACAAGCCAAGAGGATGAAACCTCTCTGGGAGGAACGGTGATCTCGAAAGTGTAAATATGGGGAGGCATGGCAGGATGATTATATCACCTTGCCATGATCTCGCAATGGTAAGCATTATGTGCTTACTATGGTGGAGGCAACCACTGGGTGGCTTGAAACATATGCAGTACCCCATGCTAGCGCCCAAAACACCATACTGGGTCTCGAGAAACAAGTCCTGTGGCGACATGGCACCCCAGAAAGGATTGAGTCAGATAATGGGACTCATTTCAAAAATTCTCTTGTAAATACTTGGGCCAAAGATCATGGCATCGAGTGGATTTACCATATTCCCTATCATGCACCAGCCTCTGGTAAAATTGAATGATACAATGGGTTGTTAAAAGCGATGCTAAAAGCACTGGGTGGCGGAACATTTAAGCACTGGGAGAAGCATTTGGCAGAAGCCACCTGGTTAGTCAATACCAGAGGATCTATCAATCGTGATGGTCCTAACCAATCCAGTTCCCTACATACCGTAGAGGGAGATAAAGTCCCTGTTGTACATGTA
>NW_024885493.1:17154-33526 GCF_019232065.1 Centrocercus urophasianus
CGGACATAGATTGATCTGATCAACTCCGTGACAGATTTTTGGCGCCCAACGTGGGGCGGCTGCTTTTTAGCTTTTAGAACGAATCTCTTTTTCTCTCTGCTCTTAGAGAACTTCGTTAGGGAGCATTATCAGTAGTTCAGGTTTCTGTGCTGGAAAACCTGACCTTGAAAGATTAGGCGTACTGCCAGTGTTCTGGGATATTTGTAAACTTTCAGCACTACTTTGTCTGGGTAGTGCCTTTTTTTCTTTTTTTTTTCCCCTCCTCTTCTTAGCTTCAATTCATTAACCCCTTTTTAGCAGGCACCACCGATGAACCCACTCGTTATTGTGGGGGTGCTGGGTAAAGGATTTAAAGCAATGGTGTTACTCACAACCTACTATTGCCAATAATCCATCTCACACTCGTGTGTTGTGGAATTGCATTCATATATAACTACCTAACGGCACTGATGGAGACACCTATGTTTTACCTACTTGCAATGTGGTATGATTTGAATTTTGACATTTACATCCCAGAAGGAATGGCTAATTTCACAAACAACTACATCCCCGAAGGAATGGCTAATTTCATAAACAGCTACATCCCAAATGGAATAGCTAATTTTACAAACAACACGATGTTCAGACCAGTCTCCAGGTTTTCTTCTCGGTTTGTCAAACGTTTTTCGAATCTTGAATTAATACTCATGCTGGTGAGTGTGTCATCAATACTCATGTTGGTGTGCATATCGTTAATTTTCCTGAATGTACTCCAACGCATTCGTAATAAGGAGTCTCCTAAAAAACTAGAGAATGATGACTGGCAGGGAATATGGAGAGGTTTAGGAAAGGTCTTAGAAGCCTGGGGACCCGCAGTGTCATGGGATTTTACTCTTGAACACCTGTGGGATCCTGAGAAACTAAGCCAGTATTTGAGTCAGGGACGATGCGGCTTACATAAATCTAAGGAGGTACAACTTATTTGGGGTTTGGCTTGTGCTTACCGTGCCCTATATAATACCATTCTGGAGAGAGAAAGTTTCCGAGCTGAGGTTCAAGCCAAAGGGGAAAATCCCCAAGTCAAATCTAATCAATCACAGGAGACACCAGTAACAATACCAGTTGCTCCTGTGGAGGGCAAGAAATGGAAACGAGTGTCTTCGCGTCTTGAACGAAAAAGAGAAGAAGAAGAGGAGGAGGTGGAGAAAGATCCAGGCGAGGAGCCCTCCTCAGAACCACCACCATCACGAAAGGCAAAAGGGAAAACTAAGAGACATGCAGAAGAGAGTGATGAAGAGGAAGTCTCTATTACTACTCGCCGGCCTCTAAAGATGACTGAAATTCAAGGTTCAAGAAAGGAGTTCACACGGCGCCCGAATGAAACTCTTGTTTCCTGGTTGGTTCGCTGTTGGGACAGTGGGGCCCACAGCTTGTCTCTGGATGGTAATGAAGCTCGCCAACTAGGTGCCATTGCCAGAGATCCAGCTATTGATAGAGGAATTAGTCGATGTTCGGATGAGGCTGCCTCCCTCTGGGAACGAGTGTTAACAGCCGTGAAGGAAAAGTACCCCTTCAGAAATGGCTTGAAGATTGCGATGAAAAAATGGGATACAGTTGAAAAGGGTATCCAGTATTTGAGGGAAATAGGTGTGGTGGAAATGTTGTATGACCCTGACTTTGTTCCTAACCACCCACACCAAAACCGCGACCCTGAAAAAGTGAGGACAACACCTGAGATATGGCAGAAACTCGTGACAACAGCACCAGGCAAATATGCCTCTACACTGATGTCAGCGTGTGACAGATTCAACGAACAACAGAGAACGCCCTTAGTTTATGAATTAATTGTTACGCTCCAAAACTACGAACAATTGCTGTCCCCAATTCATGCTGCCGTGGCTGCTATATCAAAAATGACGGAGCAAGTGTCTCAACTGATTAACCGTGACACGAAGCAAAGTGAAAGGACCTGCCCAGGAGATTCAGTTCCCAGGTATAAAGTGGCAAGATGGCTGTCGTCACATCCCGACAGATGTGATCGACAAAATCACTGCTTTGTGATGCAAAAATCACTACTATGGATGCCGTTGCACAGGTTATTCATAACTGTGAAACATGTGCCATCATCAAACAAGCCAAGAGGATGAAACCTCTCTGGGAGGAAGGGCGATGGCAAAAGTACAAATATGGGGAGGCATGGCAGGTTGATTATATCACCTTGCCATGATCACGCAATGGTAAGCATTATGTGCTTACTATGGTGGAGGCAACCACTGGGTGGCTTGAAACATATGCAGTACCCCATGCTACTGCCCGAAACACCATACTGGGTCTCGAGAAACAAGTCCTGTGGCGACATGGCACCCCGGAAAGGATTGAGTCAGATAATTGTTGCCTTTGCTTCGGCAACCTCTGATTAATGTCCCGTCGTGAAGTGCTCAGACAGCCACAGCCAAATCACACGCTTTTATGACACCAATGTGGTGAGCGGCAAAATGGCGTTTATTACAAGCAACACACTCTTCTTATAGTTGTCCCTTATATCACAGTGCTACCAATCACCCTTGCTACGGTTATCTGTGCCCAATAGACGTGTGGCATGTCTTGTCTTTCCATGTCTCATCGTGGTTTCTCATGAGTCAAGGAGCCTCCGCAGAGCCTGATATCTTCCACAGCCCCCCTTTCACGTATTCCGTTAACCACGCAAGGGGCCCACGCAGATCCTGTTATGCCTGGTGACCTTGACAGCCCCCGCTTTAGTATTTCGTTGACTACATCTCTAACTTGCGTATTTTGTTAACTACAGATAATGGGACTCATTTCAAAAATTCTCTTGTAAATACTTGGGCCAAAGATCATGGCATCGAGTGGATTTACCATATTCCCTATCATGCACCAGCCTCTGGTAAAATTGAATGATACAATGGGTTGTTAAAAGCGATGCTAAAAGCACTGGGTGGCGGAACATTTGTCATGGTAAACCGTTGACAACATTTAAGCACTGGAAGAAGCATTTGGCAGAAGCCACCTGGTTAGTCAATACCAGAGGATCTATCAATCGTGATGGTCCTAACCAATCCAATTCCCTACATACCGTAGAGGAAGATAAAGTCCCCGTTGTACATGTAAAGAACATGTTAGGAAAGGCAGTTTGGGTTCTTCCAGCTTCTGGAAAGGGCAAACCTCTCCGTGGTACAGTTTTTGCCCAGGGACCAGGATCCACTTGGTGGGTAATGCAGAAGAATGGGGATGTCCAATGTGTACAACAAGGAAACTTGATGCCGGGGGAGTGCAGTTACTAATTCCATGTATATGTATATAGCCATATGTATGTAATGCATTTTAATCATTTTTCATTTGTTTGTATATATGTATATATATATATTTTAAGCATGATGTAACGATGTAGAATAAGGGGTGGAATGTCATGGTTCTATGTTTTTTTTTTGTTTTTGGGTTTCAGTATTCCACATCAAAACATCATGTAGTGTACGGGGCATTAAAGTGTCACTGCCCCAATTCCAGGTGGGGGGAGGGCGCTCTCTTGCTGCCTTGCAGTGGGTACTGGAGGGTGCTTTCCTAGCCGTTCCAAGCTTTTCAGGTTTGATTCGGTCCCGGGAACTCTCTCGCTCTCATGTTGTCTGATTTATTCATCTCAATTTCAATTAAATTGTATATATTGTGTTATCTTGTATTCCGATATTATAGTAAAATAAGTTTTCCTCTATAGAGTGTTGCCGCTGCTTTTTTCCTCCCTTCCTTCCTCCCCATTTTTGTGGGGTGGGGGGGGGAGGGCAGAGGCCTGCCGCCCCTGTCACGGACATAGATTGATCTGGTCAACTCCGTGACAGAGGGTCATCATAGAATGGCGTGGGTTGAAAGGGGTCATAATAATCATCTAGTTTCAGCTCCCCGTTAACCTCTCCTATTCCCCCCTTTTTCCACTGTTAAAGCATACATCCTAAAGGAGATCTTTCTAAAAATTTCTGCTTCCAACAAAGGAGTGTCAGTTGCCAACAGAAAACTTGTTCACAGCTCCTTCCAACCACTTCACATGCAATGCATTGCCCCCGCATGAACTACGATTTCTCCTGCTGGTCTGCGCGGGGAACACCCAAAACCTCTCCCCTCCAAGAGAAAGCCTGCACCTGAACCAGTAAAGCTATCAAATTCGCAGCACTTTTTTTTTCTCCTTAAATTTACCTTTGTTTCTTCCTTTATTACGTGACTGACACCCATGCAGGGCCATACTGTACCATAGTCTGTACTGTACTGTATCATATTCTCCCCGTCCCTTGATCACACCAATTTGCATTCCCATTTTAGCCATTAAATCTCTTCTTAATTACAGTTGAAAAACATTTTCTCTGTACCTGTCCTTGTTGTGGTTGGGGAGGGGAAAGTTGCCACCTTAATTTTTCATTCCTCAGAAACCCTTTCCTTGCCAGATTTCCATTTTCTATCTTACCATTTGATCTACTATAGAGATCATAACTCTTGCCTTTTGTTTCTGACTCTTTTCTTTCCTACACTTTCTGTGCATTCCTCAAAAGGTTTTGACTTGTGGAATCGAACTCTATAACCACTGAATAGTTATAAAGAAAGTATGCTTATTCAGCGCTGGGCACACGCCAGGTGCAGAGGGGGTAGCCCCTTCCTAATCTTCACATCGAAAGCAGGTAAACGCCTTCATTTATAGAAAGAATACATGCATATTCATAGTATTTCTAAGACAAGGAGTGGTTGTTACAATTACTTCTAGAAACTCATTACAATATTCTATGCCTATTCTACGCCCCGAACTACACCCTAACTAATGCTTCTACACTTGTGGTGCCTCCTGGTGGTCATGGGGATGAAGGCTGTATGAATTCCGGCTTCAACTGGTTCAGTTTCTAGGATGGTTTCTAGGATGTGGCTCCTTGGGTTACGGTTGAGATACCCCACATCTTTCCAATTGTTCGTGCTCAACTACTTTACAATTTGAACAGTATATGACAAATTATCCCTTTATTCAATCCCCCCCCTTTTCTATATCCTAGCAAATTCTTTTGCTAAATTATTCTGTTATTATCTGATGATTTTCGGAAATATGCTCCACTCTCCATTTTCTGTCTCAATTTATGCTTTTTCCATGTCTCTTTAAGAGATTATTATTTTGCACCATTGTCTCAAAGCTTGCTGAGGAACACTGATGGACACGTCCTGGGCAAAGGTTGAGAAATCCTTTGTCTAGAGGACACAGATGGACAAGTCCAGGCAAGTCCTGGTCAGGCTTGGCAAAATCGTTTGTCTGAAGATTTTCAGGCCAGGGGCAACGAGAGAGAGATAAGCTGCAGCTTAGTGGCCGGGAAGCAGTCTTTTGTGCGGGCTTCTCTCAAGGGAGATAGCCATCTCAGTGGTTACTGCTCATGACTCTCACCCAAGAGCCCAGGAATGCCATGTTGGCAGCAGAAGGATAAAAAAGGGACCAAAAAACATGAGGGCAGGTTTCTTCCATCGGATTCCTCATGACATGATGCTTGCATGCTGAAGAAGTGTCTGACATCAGATTCTTCATGACGTGATGCCTGCATGCTGAAGAAGAAGAGGTGTCTGACATCAGATGCTTTACAAAGTGGTGCCTGCCTGCTGATGGACTCTCCTAGGCCTGCTGCCTGAGACCTTCCTCTTCCTCCTGGACTTACTCTGTCGCTGTACCTGCTTGCTGCCTAAGGCTGGCCACTCTGCTGCTGCCGCTCTCCCCTGTGCTTTTGCCTTGGACCATCGGAACGGCGTGCAACTGGATGCTGCTGGATCTTGGTGGTGACTATCCCCACTTCATGTAATTCTTGCTTCTTTCTTATCTTTTCTATCACCTGCTTTCCCTTCCCCATCACCCTAATTCATAATACTCTCCAGCCTTTCCTTCCCCATTTCCCTGATTAAGATTTGTAATAAACTGGGACTGATCTATATACATACAACAACTCACGTGTACTCCCCCTTCCTTTGCAATTAGAAGATCCAATGCCATTCTATTTTGTAGGACTACTTTACTGAGGGAGGATACTGTGGAATTCTCAGTACCCTCTAAAGTGGCTGATATGTTGACAATGGCTTTTTCTAATTCACCTCCAAGGCAAGGAATAAACCACCTAACAAAACTATGGAACCTGGAGGGCCTGTCTATAAGAGGGTTATTTACACATTTCACTATTTTCCAGGGGGTTCTTAGTATCCCTGGGGGATGGACTGTTCCATTGAAAAAAGAATTATGAAGCACTAAATACCCTCCTACACAATGTCTTCTCCAGTTCTTAGGGAGGGTCTTCCTTGCCTGTCTATCACTGCAGAGCCACCAAAGCCCTGGTCCCAAGGGGCACTTCTCTGATCCTTTATAAACGTGGTATTGGAGCAAGGTTTTTTTGTTTCATTTTTCCTTGGACCCTAAAGATTACAAAACTGTACTCCATCCCAACGGGAGACATTAAATTCCCCTACACCTGTTGATCTACCTGTACCATCTCTCCTAAATATAGTTACATTGAGATCCGTCCATAGCTGTAAATTGAATTTGGGTCCTTTTATTCCTGTTGCCATATTTTCATATGCACACTTACGCCTACCTCCTGCTCCATCCCATAGTGCCCAATTGGTGGAGGGAATCCCGTATTGAGGGAATTCCATCCCTCCATCTCTTGGCAGCGTCGTGCGTACCCAACAATTTGAAATATTTAGGGTCCAATTGAGGTTCTTTGTCACTTTTCCCACCAGGCTGAAGCAAGTCCTATACAAATACTACTTGCAAAAATTAGTGATGCCTTCTGAAGTTTAAGCTTAAGAGATTCCTTCTCTTCAACAGTTCACAGAGGCTTGATCATCTTTTTGACTCTAGTAGGACGGATCCACAATGCTTGTTCTATCACACTGATTGCTGTGTACGATGTTAATATTACCAGAAACGGTCCTTCCCACTTGGGTTTGAGAGGTGCATCTGAGAGGGATTTGACATACATGTAGTCTCCAGGTTTAACATTATGAACACGTCCATCGAATCCCCTTGCCCATTGTGCATTTCTGAATCATATATGGTCTACCATATAATATTTCAAATGGGCTCAATCCTTCCTTCACTCAAGGTTTGGTTCTTATTCTCAGGAGAGCCAATGGTTAAGCTTGAGGCCAAGTCACCCCAGCCTCCTGCCCTAATTTAACAATTTGCAATTTGTTCAGATGATTCATTTTCTCTACCTGACCATTTGACTGTGGCCGATAGGGAATATGTAACTGCCAATCAATCCCCAATTGTTGGCTTATTTATGTTACTACCTTAGCTGCATAGTGAGGCCCTCGGTCAGAGCAAATAGTTGCTGGAATCCCAAATCTTGGAATAATCTCCTGTAACAGTACTTAAGTTACTTCCCGCACTTTGTTAGTCCTACAAGGGAAAGCCACAAGGGAAATTACTGGGGACCCTGTACGAGAGAATCCACATAAACTGGACTCTGTAAATGTAAGCACTAAAAGGTCAGAACTTGAGGCTCCACTAGAGCTTTTTTTCCACTAGAGCCCTTTGAGATCCAACCAGTTGTAACTCAAAAAACAAATAGAACACAGGATAGGCCAGTGTGGTGACCCCGGACCAGTGGCCCCCTGCCCAGAGCACGCTGCAGGTAACAGCTCGCCCATACATGGCAGCTGAATTAATGGACTTAGTTCAGGGGTTTAGACAAATACTGAGAGAGAGCATGCCAGCGTGGCTGCTCTGATTATATGACATGGAGGCAAAAAACATTGTGGTAAATGGACCAGAAATTTCAAAACTGGCAACCATTACCACTCACCCTGCCCTCAGGCAGTGACTATATGCAGCTGTCCAACATAATGAAGAAAATCATTCATTGATTACATGGTTAATGGTCGCATGCCATGCAACTTGGACAAATAAGAGTGACACACTATTAAATACAGGCTTATGGTCCTCTATGGAGGACTTCCAAAACTACATTTGAGAATTAGGCATGAAGAAGGCAATCTATGAGGAGGATTTTGAGAGTCCGGACCTGATAAAATTTCCAGCACAAATTAGGGATGTCATCCTGCAGTAAGCTCTGCCACATCAGTATGGTACTTTGATATCCATACTGCATCCCCTAGTGGCCTCGGAGGCCATAATACAACAGGATGCCTAATTGGTGGCAGATCTGGGGGAGACAGAGCGCCTACGGGCCAGGTGCAATGTCCGAATGGTGGTGGAAAAGTCAGAGATCCATCCACTACCACAACCTAGGAGACCTGCCCCTAAGGTAATTCAATATGTATCCATCAGGGTCTCAAGAAAACAAATGCTGAATGACATGATTAGAGCAGGAGTTCAATTTCAAAAGATTGATGGACAGACTAATCAGGTCTTATTACAACTACGGAAACAATTACCAGACAGTCAGAGATTCCAATCCTCCCCTAAAAGGAAAGGAGTTAGACTCATAGATTCCACAAAACATGTGGAATCTAGAAGACTTCATAGTCCCATTGAAAAAACATAAATTTCCTCAAGTAGCCCAGGCAGCCACAGTCGAGCCATCAGAGGAAACTGGGAACTGCAGAGCTGATGTCATGACAGAGGAGCCAAAATTCACAGGACTAGGGTCTCTAGAGGGGACCAGAGACCCTATGTTGAAATAACTTTTCATTGATCCTGAAAGAATTTGAAACTAGTTATGGCACTAGTAGATTCTGCTGCAGAAACATAAATCCTATTTGGTGACCCAAATCCATTTTCAGGCAATAAGGCAATGACAGGTGGGTTCGGGAGACAGATAATCCCCATAACGCCCATAATGTGGTTGAAACAGGGGTTGGGCGTCTACCACCCCAGGAGTACAAGGTGTCTATCACCCCAATTCTGGAGTATATACTGGGGAAAGACATCCTGTGGGGTCTGATTCTCCAGATCACTGTGGGCGAGTTCAGACTATATCATAGTTTTGTAATTTTGCTATTGGTATTCCACATCATGACATCATGAGGAGCACAGGTAATTAAAGAGTTAATGTTCCAGTTCTGTGAACTGACAACTTTACAGATACCTGGTTTTCAAAAGAGAAGAAGAACTACATGTCCAAGGGGATCTCATGGTCAGAGAGGAAGATACTTCACAGAAGTTACAGGATCTTGCTCTTGGACGGGAGCTTCCATCTCTCTCTCACTCACTGCCTGTCGGAGGGTGTGGGTGTGTTTCAAAGCCATGTGCTTTCAGTTCAAAGTAGGTTTTGGTTTTGGAAAATCTCTCTCTCTCTCCAATTTTATTTATTAGCTGTCAGACTCGAGTTAGAGAGCTCTCACAGTTTCTTGTAGAATCAGAATAGTTCGCCTTTATTGTGTTCAACATATATCTTACATACCATTCACTTACAAACAAGAAATTCTCATACGCGGCTAAGATTTTCTTTTCAGTTGGACAGTAGCCCTCTTCCGACCCCCTGTAGGCTCGACACCAGAATCCCAGAGGTCAGCCTCGGGTCTCTCCTGAGGCTCTTTGCCACAAACTCCAAGTGGAACCTTTCTCTCCAGCAGCAGTATACAGGATGTTCGTTAATTCCTGTCCCATCCATACTGGCCCTAGGGCCACGGCACGGGCTATCTCCTGCTTAATCTGCTCAAAAGCCTGCTGCTGCTCAGGGCCCCATGTAAACCCATTTCTCATTCACGTCACATGGTAAAGGGGGCTTACAATGAGGCTGTAGTTTGGAACATGCATTAAGAAGCAACGGTTCAAATGTTGGTCCAACTAGTTTATTACAAATCTTAATCAGGGGAAATGGGGAAGGGGAGAATGGACACTATTATGAATTAGGGTAATGGGGGAAGGGAAGGAGGGCGATAGAAAAGATAGAAAAGAAGAAGCAAGGAGTCTTTATAGGAAGCAAGAGGGACATAGTCACCACGATGGATCCAGCGTGGTTCGTGGTTCGTAGTTCCGTCTTTGATCCTCAGTAGTGGTGGGTCGTCGGGCATTGTTGTTCTATTGACGACGAAGGACGACCATGACCATGGTGATGATGGCCCTTTTTCAATGCTTCAAAGTGGTTGAGTCAGCTATCTTTGGAGTGACAGCTCAAATCCAAAGTGGTCGTCGAATCAGCTCTCCTTTGAGTGACAGCTCAAACCCAAGGTGGTTGAGTCAGTTCTCCTTGCGGTGGCAGCTTCTGGCTCTGAGATCTCAGCAGGAACCTCCTTTGTTATCTTTCTGGCCTTGCCAGCAGATAAGAGGAAGCAGGGAGGCACCAACTAGCATCTTGCCTCCGCAAGATACAATGGTATCATCCCCCAGCCTTCCATACTTAGCTGGAGCGGTTTAACCACAGGCCAGATCTTCCGCCAGTGAACACTGCTGAGCACTCTCTTCCGCTCTTCTACAGAGCAAGCAGCTCTGGGGGAAGGGGCTTGCAAATGTTCCCAAAGCAATATCGATTGTCACACAGTTAGCACCCATCAGTTGCCTCCTTGACAAGTGTATGGGAACTGCTGAGTCACAGCCTGAACCTCTGATTAATCACCTGAGGTGAGCCTTGAGTCAGCCAGAGGAGCACAGGTGAAGGCAATTCACCTGTGCTGCCAGAAGGGGGGGAGCCTGGCTCCACCTCTCCTAGACCTATTTAAGAGCTGGCTATGAGGGGGGAAGGATCTCTTCTGGAGATCCCCTCTTTTGGTATCTTCTGGAGAGCTCAACCCAAGGGTAAGCTCTTCCACTTATTCTCTTTTTGTGATTGTTGTCTGCTTTGCCTTACTCTCTTGATTATATTGTGATTATAACATCTTGATATCTATTGATTATACACAATTATATTGTGACTATAACATCTTGGTTACACACTTGGCGAGGCAGGCAGGCTGAATATACTGAAATTAACATCATGTCTTTTCTGTGGAATTTCTATAAATGGGCCAAGGGGGAGAACAATACTCCTCTAGAGAAAATGATTCCAGGGCAGATCCCAGGATTTGAGGGATTGCCCTATTATGAGTTAGCTGCCATCATTGAAAAATGGGGTCCCTTACGCGTTATGGGCAATCTCTCCCCATATCACATGGCGGACTATTTTCAAGGACTTGGCAAGGATGTCCTCACTACCAAAGAAAGACAACTGGCTGCCTCCATGGTGGCATGGCCATTATTAACAGCTTTAAATCATGTGGACTTAAGAAATAATACTTTAGTAACTGAAAATCAGCTTTTGAAAGACCGCATTGAAAAGCTGGAGCACGAACTTGGCGTTTTAACAGGGAAGAAGCCAATTCTACATCTTCCCGTAGGCCAAATTCGTAACATTTCAATAAATGATGACCAGACTCCTGAATCAACAGACTTCGTTGATCAGGAGAACAAGAAATCCAAATCAGATCTTGAATGTCCAATTCTGACTGATCCACTGGAAGTCCGTCCTGTTATAACCCAAAAAAAACAAAAAAAGTACAGGACAGACCGGCAGGGGTGCCGCCTGATCAATGGCCCCCTGCCCAGACGCATTTACATGTTACAGCTCGGCCATACACGGCAACAGAATTGATGGACTTAGTACAACGATTTCGGCAGAAGCCTAGAGAAATTGTGCCGGCTTGGTTACTGAGACTATGGGATTCTGGGGCAGAAAGTGTCTTGGTGAATGGCCCAGAAATAGCTAAGTTGGCCACCATGACTGTCCATCCTGCTCTCAGACAGAGGTTATACGTAGGCAATCAATATCGTGATGAAAACCATTCCATACTAGAATGGTTAATGGCGGCCTGCCGTATGGTATGGCCGAATAAATCAGACATACCGTTACATACAGGTATGTGGTCCTCTATGGAGGACCTTCGAAACTATATCCGTGAACTGGGTGTAAGAGAGGCTATCTATGAAGACACATTTGATGGCCCTGATATGGTTAAATTTTCAGCAGGGATGAGAGATTTAATTCTACAGCAAGCTCCCTCCCATCTGTACGGCACCCTAGTTTCCATATTAAATCCCCTTGTAGCGTCAGAAGCCGTAGTCCAGCAGGCTGCCCAGTTAGTTGCCGACCTGGGAGAAACAGAACGCCTGCGGACTAGGCGCAATATTCGGTTTTTGGAGGAAGCAGAGGTCCTGCCGGTAAATAAAACCAAAATGCTGGCTACTCGAGCTCCTCCATCGGGACCCATCAGGGTATCCCGAAAACAAATGTTTAATGATTTAATTCGGGCTGTGGTCCAATTTGCTAAGATCGACCGCCAGCCCAACCATGTCCTTCTCCAGCTCTGGAGACAACTAAAGGACAATCAAAAATTCCAGAGCTACCCTAAGAAATCAAGGGTAAGAGCTATAGAGAGGGTTCCAACAGCAACATGGAACCTAGAAGATTTTATTATTCCAAATAGGAAAAAGAAGCCACCTCAGGTGTCTCGGGCCACAATGCCTGAGCCGTCAGAAGCAAAAGAATTGGCCCTAGCACAATTCATGGAGTGACAAGGGATGTTAGTCCCCGTAGGGCCTCCAGACGGGACCGGAGGCCCTATGTAGAATTAACGATTTATTGGTCCCGAAAAAATATTCAGAGAGTTATGGCACTAGTAGACACGGGAGCTGAAACATCAATTATCTATGGAGATCCGGGAAAATTTGATGGCGACAGAGTGATGATTGGTGGGTTTTGGGGGACAGACTATTCCTGTCACCCAAACATGGTTAAAATTGGGGGTTGGGCGTCTCCCACCCCGGGAGTACAAGGTGTCTATTGCCCCAGTCCAAGAATACATCCTGGGCATAGACATTCTATGGGGCCTGGCTCTCCAAACAACTGTGGGAGAGTTCAGACTTCGGCAAAGATGTTTCGCTATCCGGGGGGTGCAGGCAATATTAAGAGGCCATGCGAAACATGAGCCTGTTTGCCTGCCGAAACCGCGCCGGATTACTAATGTTAGACAGTATAGACTCCCGGGTTGGGCAAGATGAAATATCGACAACGGTGCAGGACTTAGAAAAAGTGGGCATTTTAAGACCTGCACACAGCCCATATAACTCCCCCATATGGCCAGTGCAAAAGTCGGATGGCACATGGAGGATGACAGTAGGTTACAGAGAATTAAATAAGGTCACGCCGCCTATTCATGCGGCCGTACCCAATATTGCTTCCCTAATGGACTCATTGAGTAGGGAGATAAAAACCTATAATTGTGTCCTAGATCTAGCAAATGCATTCTTCAGTGTTGCAATTGCTGAGGAATCGCAAGATCAGTTTGCGTTTACGTGGGGAGGCAGGCAGTGGACCTTTCAGGTCCTGCCACAGGGGTACGTGCATTCACCAACGTATTGTCACAATCTAGTGGCGCGTGACCTGGCTGATTGGAGAAAACCTGATGATGTTAACCTATATCATTATATTGATGATCTCCTGCTGACATCCGACTCGCTGGAGGCAGTAGGACAGGCAGCAGATTCATTAACCACCTATTTACAACAGAGGGGATGGGCTATAAATCCCCAAAAGGTGCAAGGTCCAGGCCTGTCCGTAAAATTCCTGGGGGTGGTTTGGTCAGGAAAGACCAAAGTGCTTCCCAGTGCTGTCATAGGTAAGGTTCAGGCGTTCCCAGTCCCTACAACATCAAAGCAGCTGCAAGAGTTTCTAGGTATATTGGGTTATTGGCGTTCCTTTATACCTCACGTAGCACAGCTGCTAAGGCCACTATACAGACTCACAAAAAAGGGTCAGCTATGGGACTGGGGGAAAACAGAACAGGATGCTTTCCAACAAGCAAAACTGGCAGTTAAACAAGCCCAGGCATTGGGTATATTTGATCCTACCCTCCCAGCCAAGTTGGACGTTCATGTTACTCAAGACGGCTTCGGTTGGGGCCTGTGGCAATGCCAGAGTTCTGTTCGGACCCCCATTGGTTTCTGGTCTCAGGTTTGGCATGGAGCAGAAGGAAGATACAGTATGATTGAAAAGCAGTTATTGGCTGCCTATTTGGCATTACAGGCAGTAGAGCCAGTAACTCAAACAGCTGCAGTTATAGTCAAGACCACTCTGCCAATTCAGGGGTGGGTGGAAGATCTGACCCACCTTCCTAAGACAGGGGTGGCCCAAGCACAAACAGTGGCACGATGGGTCGCCTATCTCAGCCAAAGGAGCGGTCTGTCTTCAACACCCTTGAAAGAAGAACTCCAGAAGATCCTAGGCCCAGTTACGTATCACAGTGATGCACCAAAAGAAATACTGGTTGCTCCCCCAGAGAAGAGTCCCGTTCAGGAGGGAAAAGATCCTATCCCTGAAGATGCCTGGTACACAGATGGGTCCAGCAAGGGCAACCCGAGCAAGTGGAGAGCAATAGCGTACCATCCTTCCACGGAGACAATCTGGTTCGATGAGGGGGATGGTCAGAGCAGACAATGGGCAGAACTGCGAGCCGTGTGGATGGTTATAACCAAGGAACCCGGTGATGGTATCCTGAACATCTGCACAGATAGTTGGGCTGTGTACCGGGGGCTCACTCTTTGGATTGCACAGTGGGCCACCCAGGAATGGACTATCCACGCCCGACCGATCTGGGACGAAGGCATGTGGTTAGATATATGGAATACGGTCAAACACAGGACTGTACGTGTCTACCATGTTTCTGGTCATCAGCCCCTACAGTCACCGGGAAACGATGAAGCTGACACACTGGCCCGAGTTCGATGGATTGAGAATTCGCCATCTGAGAACATCGCCCGCTGGTTACATCAGAAGCTACGGCATGCTGGACAAAAGACAATGTGGGCAGCTGCTAAAGCATGGGGACTGCCCATACAACTATCTGATATCGTCCAGGCATGCCAGGATTGCGACGCTTGCTCCAAGATGAGACCGAGATCGTTGCCCGAAACAACAGCCCATCTTGCTAGGGGACACAGTCCTCTCCGGCGATGGCAGGTTGATTACATCGGGCCCCTTCCTCGTTCCCAAGGGGCAAGATACGCCCTGACCTGTGTTGACACTGCAAGTGGGCTACTGCAGGCCTATCCAGTACCGAAAGCAAACCAGGCATATACCATCAAGGCACTCACTAAACTGATGTCTGCCTATGGGACACCTCAAGTCATCGAGAGCGACCAAGGGACTCATTTTACTGGTGCAACGATACAGCGCTGGGCAGAAGAAAATAACATTGAATGGCGATTCCACCTGCCATATAATCCAACGGGGGCAGGCCTCATCGAACGTTATCATGGTATTCTTAATGCTGCCCTGAAGACAGACTCCCAGTCCTTGCAGGGGTGGACAAAAAGACTGTATGAAACCCTGTGGGACCTGAATGAAAGACCTCGAGATGGCAGACCCAGTGCCCTGAGAATGTTGCAGACGACATGGGCCACCCCGCTTAGGATCCAAATTTTGGGCTCTGATCATCAGGTAAGACCCCAGATTGGTAATGAAAATAATCTTCTGCTCCCTGCCCCTGAAAACTTAGAGCCAGGTACCCATAAAATAAAATGGCCCTGGAAGGTGCGGGTAGGACCCAAGTGGTGTGGCCTACTTGCACCTTGTGGGAGACTATTGGAGGTGGGAGGCTCAGTAGTCCCTCCAGTAATAGGTACATGGCCTACTGATATTGTGGTCAATACTCTGATCTTTATTGCTAAAGGGACCCCCATCCTGTCCCTATGGCAGATCAGGACACCTCCTTTGGTGCCTGATATCGTTATGCAGCCGCAGATATCCGGCCAGATGGTGTGGTACAGGCGGCCAGGACGTGCCCCAGTACAAGCGGAAGTGTTGACCCTAGACAGAAATACGGCCTGTATCTTGCCCTGGAGAGCAGACCTTCCCCTCCTGGTACCTGTAAAACATCTGTATTACTCCCCGTGAGTCTGTGAGCCTTCAGGACCACCGGAAGGAACAAAATGCCATCAAGCGTTCCTGTGTTGCTGTCAGATCACGTACAACACCCGGTGATGGCCTGCATGGGTCTGATGGAACATAGAATGGACTTGCACCTCAGGACCTCATGCCTCCAGTAACATCATCGAGCACTGGCCCATAGAAGAATATAGACATCCACTAATCATCACTGGTCTTGAATTGTACCAACACATGTCGCGATAAAACTGTATAAGCGTCGCGATATACCAGATCTCTGTATTAGGGGAAGCTTACCCTTTTGTTAACCTGATCATTGGTTCTCGCCATGAAGGGGTGGTGTGTATGGGAACTGCTGAGTCAGGGCCTGAACCTCTGATTGATCACCTGAGGTGAGCCTTGAGACAGCCAGAGGAGCACAGGTGAAGGCAATTCACCTGTGCTACTGGAAGGGGGGGAGCCAGGCTCCACCCCTCCTAGACCTATTTAAGAGCTGGCTATGAGGGGGGGAAGGATCTCTTCTGGAGATCCCCTCTTTTGGTATCTTCTGG